>NC_081405.1:344341734-344571734 GCF_030272615.1 Cryptomeria japonica | reverse complement strand
TCATTTAATTAAGTGGACAAATTTATGTGACTACAATATCTATTTCAATTTCATCCTCATAAATGAAAAAATATATATCATTTTCTTAATTTAATAATTGCAATAAATATAGATAAAAACGGTATGTGACATGCGAGTATGTCACGACATTCTGTTGTGGAGCAATGGGTTGTTGCTGATACTGCATGTTTGGGATTTGTTGAATATGAGGAGTACCACCTTGGAGATAACTACCCCCAATATAGTTAGGATATACATTAGATTGAGCATTATATAATGGGGGATTTTGAATACCGCCCCCTTGTAATTGATGAACATTCATCACAACATAGGATGAAGGAGGTGCTTGTAAATAGCTGAACTGCGGTTGCAACACAACCGACTGCGATGTTAATGGCGGTTGATATTGTAGGGCACTGACAACTTATGGCATTGATTAGGTAGGTGGGGGTGTCGAGGAGGATGGCATTGTGTAATTCATGCCCCTAGTGATAGCCTGTGTGATAGATGATGGTGGATAGCTAAGCATTCCCATTGTCCAAATTGGTGCCTAAGTTGTAGGCCTATTTATAGGTTTACTGACAAGATTAGTGAAAGGTGTGACTTGCATCACATTGGATGTCACTGGCATTTGAGCCACCATAGGAAGTGATGTGGTAAGTTGTGTGGATGGAATATTGGTTGATGCATTATAGATACCCCCTCCTGAAGGTAGAGGTTGCGTAAGCCTTGATGAATTAGCATAAAACGACTGATAATATCATTCTAGAGTTCCCATAGGAGGTAATCCAATCAATGCAAGCTGAGTATTTTGTGGTAGGGATGCAGACTACACTGGGGTTTGGTGTTGGGTTGGAAATGATGGTGGGATTTGTTGTAAAGACACTTGTTGTTGAGGCTCTTGCAAACTAGGTGGTACAGTTGTGTCAAGTGAAGCAATAGTCATACCCTGAGCAACCATTTTGGCAAAAGTAAGATTTTTACGAGCCTTAATGATCTTGTCAACCATTTGGGCATTGTCTGCATTAGCTAGAAATTGATCAACCAGATTAATTTGAGTGTTTGTAACATCTAGTTGGTTGACCATAGTGTCATTGACAACTAAGGGATTAAGAGGACTATAGAAGGCGGGAACATTTCCTGATGAAATAGGGCTAATGCCCAAATCAAGATTCATTTGAATGTTAGGAAAATTTATTCTAGACTGAGAAGGGTATTGTTCCATAGCTTGCCTAGATCCAAACCGAGTGGTGACGGGCATGTACTACACAAGATGATGAGAATGCAAAAGCTAGCGTCAAAAACTAGATTGACTGATTGATCTTACCACACATACAAGATATGGAGACTCAAAATATGACCAGATAATGTCTTATTGAAATAATATGACACTGGGGTAGCTCAAGAGGATACACCCAAGCAATCCCAGAAAGATAATGCACTATAAATCAAACCTCTGGCTTGAGGTGATAAGATCATAATGAGCTATAAGATGAAAACCTTAGGCACAATATAGTCCAAGGAGTGATGATAATTGTCACGAGAAAAGATATAGACTATCCGACAAAAATCAAGACCGATGAGGCCCATAGGGGCCAGAAAGACTCAAATCGATGAAACGAAAGATGAGAAAGACTAAAGGACAAATTATTAAAATGATTAGTACAATAGCAGTGACTAACAGATTGATGATGGAACTCATCTTAAAAAAAAATATTAATCAACCATGACTGCGAAAATTACCCTGACAACTGGACATACATGCAATAGGCAATAATACCCACCGACATGAGATCAATAATGACAAAGATGTCAATAAGGATGTCGCGAGACATGAAAGTATGACACTCTAACCAAAAATCAGCAAAACTTAGGCGATGAAGGGACAACTTGACTAGAATAAGCTCGTGAGACCAAGCACCAATGTAATAGTCTGATAAACTCCCAACGTAATATAGACAAAATTTTGACAGCATGAAAATATCAAAGGATCAAACACACTAGACAAAGCATAAATTCAAACGAGCTAAAGATTCTGATGTGACATAGATAAATGTGGCTTCGTAATGAGGCTAAAACAACAAACTTGCTAGAACAGGGAGCGAACCTTCCAGAGTAGACAACGAACCCACTAGACAAAGCAGAGACTCAAATGATATATAAATCTTGGCAACGTAACAAGAATAGAATGACAAACCCATTATAATATAAGGTGAACCCATGAAAATAGGTGGCAAACCTACCACATGAAGATGCAAACCCGTTATAGCATAAATGACTAAGACACTTAAGAGCACTGACAATGAACCCACCAAAATTGGGTGTAAACCCGCTGGACTAGACAACAACGAGACTAAACAAAGAAACAATGCGAACCAACTATGGCACAACTTGCAATGAGAGCAATAGAGACAACAAACCCACCACAATAAAGACTGAAATCATGGTTTTTAGGAGAAAACTCGCAAGAATATAGAATATCAGTGACTATGCTAAGTATGTCAATCTAGCTTGAACACTGAAGCATTCCCACTATAAAAGACATTAAACCCACTATAACGTGATTGTAAACCCACTAGATTTCATGAACTAAGACATGCTTTATAACTTGGACTGACTTTGACAAAAGACTTCTTGTGACACCAAACACAACAAGCACATACGTATGATAAAATGCATAAAGAGTCATGTACTTTCTAGGCTAGTCAAATGACAGTACTTGTTCAATCCCCTTGCCCAAAATACCACATTTAGTTGGATAGATAGAATCTTGGTAGCACTATCTCCACTCCACATTACACACTTCTCGGGCATACCAAGATTTGAATTTCTAAGGACCCGAGTCAATAAGTAGAAGGTTTTTGGAAATTAGAAACAATTTGGTTCATAGTGGGGGAACTTTCGAGGTAAATAAAGTGGTTATACATGTGGTGGCTAGCTCATTTAACAGATATCCCAGCCTATAGAACACAGGTTTTTACACATTTACCACACAAGCACCAGGGGATTTTAACTTTTGTTAATACCACAAAGGTATTTGCATGTAGATACTTAGGGAAACCATCGTTATAACATAGCGGCACCGGTTGATTATGGCTTTCACCAAAATCACAAATATTTATATAGTTGACCGAAACAGTATCGCTTGGGTGATAATATGATGAAACAATAAGGATTCAGTCAACTACTGAGAGGGGGGGGGTGAATCAGTACATAGAAAAAAAACTACAATTTCACCAAACTTAATCCCAATTCAGAAACAACTTGCTAAGCTAACCAGTTTAGTCATTGTATCAAAAACTGCAACTGCATTGCCAAACTTTACTGGTTGACCAAAACATCAATGATGCAATGCAATAGATCTAAAAATCACATACCATTTAACCAAAACAATAAACCACTTTACTAACATCAAAAATAGCTCATTTCAGATCACTTCTGGTCATCTAAACATATCTAAGTGGCTTTACCGATTAATCGTATCAACCATATCAAAACACATCACCAAAATCATTCACCACTTGACACAATGATTTTTCACATGGAAACCCAAATGGGGAAAAACACAGTGGGGATGAATACCCACAAGTATTTTGAACTCTTCTGAAGTTTGCGTTGTTAGGAGCCAAGCCTTGTTATAATCTTATACAATAATTTCTTGTTAAGAACATATCCGGTTAGGGACCACTCGGTTAAGGGATTGACTACAATACCTTGTTAAAGGTAATACCCTGTTAGGAGTAACCTCTGTAGAGGATTTCAAATCCAAGCTAATGGATCACCTGGTTAGAGGATTTAAACAAGAAGCCTATTAAAGCTTACCCGGTTAAGGGATTTAATTGTTGTAATGGTTAGAGAACAATGGGTTCTTTGCTAATCTGGTAATAGCACTACTTTGCTTAGTTAGATCCTTTTCTGCTCCTATCTTCCTTCACAACATTCTACAGACACTCCTTCTGGTTTGGCAATAGTCTCACTACCACACTTGACCAAATTGCCAACACAATTATAAATAACTCATCGAACTTAAATACAAATACAATAGATCAGTAACACAACACAAAACCTACAAATCTCATAGAGATTACAAACATATCAGTTCAATCATAGCCATTGGATTACATAGCGATCAACTACACATTATTCTAGACAACATCAACCGCTCCTGGATCATCGCACATTGGATCCTATAGCTCATCACACATTTTCCTCGTCGTGCTATGCATTTCCTCATTTCCAAGATAAATGATTATCTTCACATGCCAAAACCACTTTGAAACTCATCACATGCATCATGCATATGTGGCATCTTCATATTCGATCATCATTCGGTCAAAGATCATCACAACCAATTCACCAAGCTCCATCGGTTAGGGTTCTGCATATCAACTCGTTAGGGTTACCGGTTGATCACTCTGCTTGAATAAAAATACCAATACTGGTTGCCTTCACTACTTTACTACTGGTTGCATTACTGCATCACTACCAGTTGCAATACAACTTCATTACCGGTTACTATTAACATCAATGACAACACTATACTTCATCAATGCAATCTTCATGCAATGCCAACAATCTCCCCCTTTGGCATTGATGGCAATACAAATATCAATACCCTTTGATTGTGATGATTGTGAGTAATGCACATACACAGGTATAGGAATCTTGGTTTACATTTTTCCATATACTCTCCTTCAACTGTATCTCCATGTCTTCAGCTGGTAACTGGCTATTCAATCATATACAATTCTTCTCCCCCTTTGACAATAATGCCAAAGTGAAGGTTAACCATTCCATGCTTCACTGATCTACAAGTAGTTGCTTCCCCTGTGGAGTAGCTCCACTCTACATTAATCTCACTTCAAGATCTTCAATAAGTTTCGAGATTGATGTCTTCCACATCTGCTTAATTGACTTCATGTAGGGGTACAACCCCTAACTTACCTCTAAGATACTCAAATGTAGCCTTACGTAGAGGTTTGGTAAAGATATCCGCTACATGTTCCTTAGTAGATACATGCTCCAGTGACACATCTTTAATTTGCACTTTCTCTCTCAAGAAATGATACTTCAGCTCAATATGCTTTGTCCTAGCATGCAACACCAGGTTCTTAGAAATGTTTATTGCACTGGTATTATCACAAAAAAATTTTACCGGTTCTGATAGCTTCAACTTGAAACCTTCTAAAATGTGTTTCATCCAGATTGCTTGGGTATACATCATATAAGCTGCAACATATTTAGCTTCTGCAGTTGACTGAGAGATACAACTCTATTTCTTGCTACTCCAAGACACTAGTCTTCCTCCAAGAAAGAATGCTCCTCCAATTGTACTCTTCCTGTCATCAACATTGTCTGCCTAGTCTGTATCTGTATATATTTTCAAATCAAATTCTCCTACATATGGATACCATAATCCATAATCAATTGTGCCTTTCAGATATCTAAAAAATTCTTTTGGTTGCTACCATGTGTGTCTCCTTCAGACTTTTCTGAAATCTGGCAACCAATCCTACTGCATGAGCAATGTCTGGTCTACTATGGACAACATAATTTAGTTTACCTATCATTGACCTATACTCCTTTCCATCCACTGAAGCAAAATCATCTTCCTTAGATAGTTTACAACCTGTAACCATTGGTGTTCCAACTGGTTTATAGTCTCCCATTCCAAAAGTCTTCAATACTTCTTTCACATATTTGGACTGTGTGATGAAAATACCTTCCTTCATCTATTGGATTTGCAGACCTATAATTTTTTTTTATTTCACCTACCAGTGACATCTCAAACTCATTCTTCATTTCATCAGCAAAGTCATGACACATATTACCATTTCCTCCAAAAAAGATATCATCAACAAATACCTCACTTACCAGTATCTTATCTCCTTCTAACTTGAGATATATGTTAGTGTCTTCACTGGTTCTCTGAAAATATATCTTCACCAAGTGAGAGTGCAACCTTTCATACCATGCTCTTGGTGCTTGCTTCAATCCATATAATGCCTTATGTAATTTGCACACCATGTCCTTTTCTACAGTTAAAGCATAACCATCTGGCTGTTCTATGTAGACTTCCTCTTCCAATATTCTATTTAGGAATGATGATTTAACATCCATCTTATATACTTTGAATCCTCTATATGCTGCAAATGCAAGTAGAGTCCTTGCTCCTTCCAATCTTGCAACTGGTGCAAATGTCTCACAATAGTCTTCACCTTCTTCTTGTGCATATCCTTTGCATACCAGTCTAGCTTTATTTCTAACCACTACTCCATCTTCATTCAATTTATTCCTGAATACCCATTTTGTACCTATTGCATTCTTGTTCTTCGGTCTAGGTACCAATAACCAATTATTGTTCTTCTCTATCTGGTCAAGTTCTTCTTCCATTGCCTTGATCCAGTCTTCATCTGCAAATGCTTCTTTTGCAATTCTAGGCTCAATGGTGGAAATCATACAAGAGTTCTCTCTAAGCCTTGTTCTTGTTATTACACCTGCATTCATGTCTCCAATAATTTGATCGGGGCTATGATTGAGTCTAACATACGTTGGAATGATTTAATTTTGATTTCCAGGTTCTTCTTTACTTTCTTCTTCTTCTGCTAGACCTCCCTGTTCCAGTTGAACTGGGATTTCTCTGTTATGTTCACCAACTTCTGGCTTCACTGGTTCTGGTTCCAAAAATAGTGTGTAAGGTTCTTCTTCTTCCTTCTCTTTATTGGTTTCTCTTGATTTCTCAGGAAACTCATCAACTCAGACATTAACACTTTCAATGATCTTCTTGGTCCGGTTGTTGTAACACTTGTAAGCTTTGCTCTTGGTGGAGTAACCAAGAAATATGCCTTCATCACTCTTGGAATCAAACTTACCAACATAATCACCTCTCTTGATAAAACATATGCTACCAAAGATCTTAAAGTAACTGGAGTTTTATCCTTACCTCTTTTAACTAGTATCCATTTCATTGTATAAATGGTTGTGCTGATAGCTTCTCTCCAGAATGTCTTAGCTACACCTCCTTAAATTAGCATAGTCCTAGAAACTTCAACAACTGACCGGTTGTTCCTTTCTGCAATACCATTCTGCTGTGGTGTCCTAGGTGCAGAAAGTTGCCTCTTAATTCCATTGTCTTCACAATATCTAGTGAATTCCTCTTAAGTAAATTCACCACCTTGACCAGTTCTTAAGCACTCTATCTTCTTTCGACCTTCATTTTCAACTAAGGCCCTGAATGCCTTAAACTTGGTAAATTCTTTTGTCTTATCTTTCAATAATGTGACCCACATCATCCTTGATCAATCATCAGTAAAAATCATGAAGTACCGATCACCTTGAATACTCCTAATCCTCATTGGTCCACAAAGGTCAGTATGAACCAAATCTAGCAGACGTTTTGTAGAGAAATATTTTCTCTTGAAGTTTGAGGATGTCATCTTCCGTAACTGACATTCCTTGCACAGAGCATTCATTGGTTTTTTCAATTGTGGCAAACCTCTTACTAATTTGGACTTACTAACTTTTACAATGTTATCAAAATTTACATGACAAAATCTCTTATGCCAAAGCCAACTATCTTCTACTTTTGCAATTAAACAACTGTTGACTTTAGAACTTAAATGAAACAAGTTACCTCTAGTCTATTTGTCGGTTGCAATAAGTTCACCTTTGCTTCCATAAATCTTGTAGACTCCACTCTTGAATTCTAGTGGTTAACTTTTTTCATTGAGTAGAGCAACACTCAAAAGATTGTGTTTCAGTCCTTCAACCCAGTAGACATCATTTGCACTATTTTTTCCATTCAAAGAGATGGATCCTTTTCCTTTCACCATGCAAGGTGAGTCATTCCCAAATATCACGACACCTCCATTAAACTCTCTCAAAGTAAGAAACTTACTTTGGTCACCGGTCATATGGTGTGAACAACCACTATCTATAATCCAGTCATCAGAACTATCCATGTGAGAGACTAATGCCTTCTGATATGATGTCTCTTCTTTAATAGAAACAAAGACAATGTCCTCATTTGCATCTTCCTCATATTCCTCATCTGTAATTCCTCCATCCACTGCAATGAGACAATCTGTTTTACCTTTGCCTTTATACTTCTTATACTTCTCATGTTTTTGCTCATTATCTCCATTAGGATAGTTAGAGCAATATGTCCAATCCGGTTACATGCAAAACATTTCAAAGGTAATTTACCTTTGTACTTACCGGTACCTTTGGGTAACTGCTTGGCAAATAATGCTTCAAGCTCAATCAGACTATCTTCATCATCTACCTCTCTGTTGGATCTAGACTCGTGACTGTAGCTCACTTCTCTGCTTTTCCTTACCGGTGGGGTTGAAACTAAGGCTCTAAATGTAGATTCTGGTCTCTGAACACTTCCATGAAAACCATTTAATTGAAATGCAGTTAATTTACCAATGATGGAGTCAAGAATTACCTTTGTTTTATCAATAGACTTGAGTTCTTGAATGGCTGCAACTCGGATAGCGTAGATCGGTAGAAGCGTTCTCAACACCTTGCTAACCACTATGGTATCCTCCACTATACCTCCAACACTTTTGATCTCTCCAACTATCTCCTTGATCCTCTTACCATACTGTTGAATGTTTTCTCCTTCAGTCATCCTCATATCATCAAATTTACCTCTCAGACTCTCTTCTTTGGCAATATTCACATGCTCATCACCACTATAGATATCTTCCCGTTTCTTCCATACTTCATAATCAGTCTCCAATCCATGAACATCAACATACTTTGAATCGGACAAGGAAATGATAATGGTATCCAATGCTTGATTGTTCTCCTGTTGCTCCTTCTTTTGATCATCTGAAAAATCCCACTAGACAAGTTATATTTAGTAACAACATGCTCCCAATATTGACTTCCTGAGCTCTTGATATAGATCTTCATCCTATCACTCCAGATTCTTTAGTTTTCCCTATTGAACTTCAGACCTTCTTTCTTCATCATGTTCTCCTAGATCTTTTCCTCAAGTTGTTAGGATTAAACACAAGAGGACCTTAAAAGCTCTGATACCAATTGATAATATGATGAAACAATAAAGATCCAGTCAACTACTAAGAGGGGTGGGTGAATTAGTAGATAGAAAACAAACTAAACTTTCACCAAACTTAATCCCAACTCAAAAACAACTTGCTAAACTAATCGGTTTAGTTATTGTATAAAAAATTGCAATTGCACTGTCAAACTTTACCGGCTGACCAAAACATCTATGATACAATGCAACAATCTGAAACTCACATACCATTTAACCAAAACATTAAACCACTTTACTAACATCAGAAATAGCTCATTTCATACCACTTTCGATGATCTAAACATATCTAAGTGGCTTTACTAGCCAATTATATCAACCATATCAAAAGACATCACCAAAATTATTCACCACTTGACACAATTTTTCACGTGGAAAGCCAAATGGGAAAAACCATATTGGGGATGAATACCCACAAGTATGTTGAACTCTTTTGAAGTTTGCCATGTTAGGAGCCAAGCCTTGTTAGAAGCTTATACAATAATGTCCTATTAAGAAGAGATCCAGTTAGGGACCACCTGGTTAAGATATTGACTACAATACCCTGTTAAAGGTAATACCCTATTATGAGTAACCTCGGTAGAGGATTTGAAATCCAAGCTAATGGATCACCTGGTTAGAGGATTTAAACAAGAAGCTTGTTAAATCTTACCTGGTTAATGGATTTAACTATTGTAATGGTTAGAGAACAACGAGGTCTTTGCTGATCTAGTAATAGAACTACCTTGCTTAGTTAGATCCTTTTCTACTCCTATCTTCCTTCACAACATTTTGCAGACACTCCTTCTGGTTTGGCAATAGTCTCACTACCACAATTAACCAAACTGCCAACACAATTACAAACAACTCATCGACCTTAAATACAAATATAATAGGTCGGTAACACATCACAAAACCTACCAATCTCATAGAGATTACAAACATATCGGTTCAATCATAACCATTGGATTGCATAACAATCAACTACAAATTATTCTAGACAACATCAACTGCTCCTAGATCACCATACATTGGATCCTGTAGCTCATCACACATTTTCTACTTCATGCTTAACATTTTCTCATTTCCAAGATAAACAGTAATCTTCACACACCAAAACCACTTTGAAACTCATCACGTGCATCATGCATACATGGCATCTTCATCTCCGATCATCATTCGGTGAAAGATCATCACAGTCGATTTACCAAGCTCCATCGGTTAGGGTTCTACATATCAACTGTTTAGAGTTACCGATTGATCACTCCGCTTGAATAACAATACCAATACTGGTTGCCTTCACTGCTTTACTACTGGTTGCATTACTACATCACTAACGGTTGCAATACAACTTCATTACCGGTTACTATTGACATCAATGACAACACTATACTTCATCAATGCAATCTTCATGCAATGCCAACATTAGGTTGTTCCCTCTCACCCAGCCTTATCAACTACTCGAGAGACAGGCCCTCTTACCTAAAAAAGGAAAATCGAGCGTCGCTAACACTTTTCTCTTGCACCTAGGACCACAAGAGCAAAGGGAGAGGATAGTGTGTGTTAGTAGTAGGTCCACTCTACACATGCACAAATATGCCAAACATGAAACACATTGCATTCTTTTTCGTTTAAGAAATTTAAGTGTGTCTAAACTAACAAAAGACATAAATGAAAGAATTGAAAAGCAATAAAGGAAATAGCGTTTTCATAAAACCCTCAACTTTAGTGGTCTTGTCACAAATTTTTAATGTTTGAAAGAATTGGGGTCTTCAATACACTCGATTAGATGCACAAATGTCAGTGAAATCCCAACAAGACACAAACATTAGTCGGTTAGTAATAATCTGATCAAATCAAAATTTTGGAAAAAATGATAGAAAATTATAGGTTGCAAACCCACCAACACACAATTCAAACCCGCTATAATAGGTAAACATGTTGCAAACCCGTCATAATTAGTAGCAAACCTGATACAATAGGATACAAACTTGCTATTTTAAACATCAAACCCACCGAATTATAAATGTGGCACAAACAAGACTAAAATACCCTTAGATCCTAACATCGAACTCGCTATTTTTGTGTTCAAGCCCACTATTCTGATAAATGTTTTAGAAATAATAAATTGAGAGTCGGGGAGAAAAAAGACCTAGAAAAATATAATTTAATTCCATCAGTTCAAACCCACCATTTCTTCCATCAAACCTGATATTCTTCTACTAACGAAAAAAAAAAACCCCGAAAGCAAATAGTTGAGATTCTACCTTGTGTTAAATGTGTAAACAACAGTGCTAATAGCTTCTCTTTGGTAGACCTTCAGAAAATTTCCTTGAATTAACATATTTCTTGCAGCATCCAAAACAATACGGTTCTTCCTCTCAATAACTACATTCTGATGTGGGGTTCTAGGAGCAGAAAGTTGTCTTCTGATTCCATGCATCTCATAGAATGAATTAAACTCACTAGAACAAAATTATCTACCTCTATCAGATCTCAGACACCTCGGCTTCAATCCGGACTCAGTTTCTACTTTAGCTTTGAATATCTAGAATTTTTCAAATGCTTTTGATTTTTCCTTCAAAAAGACAACTGATGTAGGAGCATCGATGTAGTTCTTACCGGTTTGAGCAGTTAGCAGTGTAATTGCTTGGAGATAGTGGAATTTATTCATGTTTGAGAGTTTAGCATTGTGGATTTGGATTTGTTTCCTTGAGTTCGTTGTCTTTATCGTGTTCAAGATTCATGGCATTTGGATTTGATTCTAGTGAGATATTGATTCCAGTATTGGCCTGGTTGATATGTTTTTACCGGTTAGTCTTCCAGTGTGTTGACCGAAGTTGAATCAGGTTGCGGTTGATTTCCATGACTTGCAGATTGTTGGAGATGTTTTTTTGGGCCTTGGCTGGTATTTCCAGAGGTCTGCGCATCATTTTGTGCTTTTTATGATGTTCTTAGTGATTTGAGGTGACATGTTACCATTAGGACATTTCATTATGAATTGGTTGGTCTTTTGGCCGACTTGATCAAGTTATTATTATTTGTGGATGGTATAAAGATGAGTTTTGCAAATAATTTTGAGATATAGAAGACAAAAGTTTGAGATTGAGTGAAGATGTAGAACTGACAAGATTCTGGTCTGGTAGGACTGAAGCTGGAAGGGCTGAAATTTGGATTAGGGTTGAACCGACATACTATTATCGGAGGCCGAATTGATGTGTAGATGATCTGAGGATCTTGTATTGGCATTGTAAACATTGTTTGTAATCCTGAGTTGCGGTCCAACATGTGGCATATATAATTCTTCAATTTGTTATAAGAATTGGTTTTTTGTTTACCGGTTATGTATTTTGTGCTATTATCGGTTGTTCTTTCTTCTTTATCTGGTGTTGTGTTACCGATTACCGATATATCTTGCATGGTGTTTGTATTGGGCTGCAAGGATGGGATATCCTTCATTGGATCTCCCTACCTTGACTGCATCAACAACCCACATCATCATGGAATAATCATCAATTAGCAACATAAAGTATTTATCACCCTACACACTTCTAACATTTGTAGGCCCACATAGATAAATATGCACAAGATCTAGCAATCCATCAAATGTATACTATTTACTCTTGAAAGAAATCCTTGTTTGCTTACCCAACTGACATTCCTTACATATTGGATTAACAGGTTTAACAATCTTAGGCAGATTTCTAACAACTTGTGTAGAACTGATCTTAATCAATGAATCAAATTTTACATGACAAATTCTCCTATGCCATAACCAACTTTCATCTATCTTAGCAATCAAACAACTTTTCTTGCCAGCATTCAAATGAAAAATGTTACCTTCAGTCTTAGTTCCAGATGCAATCTCTATACCATAAGCATTTAAGATCTTGCATTTACCATCCTTGAATTGTATAATATAACCCTTATCAACCATCTGTCCAACACTCAAAAGATTATGCTTCAAACCTTCAACATACAAGACATCATCAGTGTTATGCTTACCATCAAAAGAAATAGAACCTCTCCCACAGATTACACAGGCTTTGTCATCTCCAAATCTAACTATTCTACCATCACACCTTTCCATGCTTACAAATTTACTTTTATCACCGATCATATGATGTGAACAACCGTTGTCAATCACCCATTCATCCTTCTCCTCTACCTTAGCTACCAAAGCTTTCTCCTCAACAAAACAGCTAGTGGAATCACTAGGTATAGGTCTATCTTCTTTAATGGCAATAAACACAACTTCATCTCCTTTGGATTCATCATCTATAACATCTTCATCTACAACATAATAAAAATTCTTCTGGTTTCTAAACTTCTGGATAGACTTATAAGACTTATCATATTTTCTTGCTTCTCATATCTATCATTCCTATCATGCTTATCAAACTTATCATGTCTGTCATAATTAGTCATTCTCTCTGACCATCTAGAAGAAAAATGTCCTATCTTATTACAAGAAAAACATTTCAAGGGAAACTTTTCATCATACTTACCTGCACCTTTAGGCAATCTCCGAGAAATCAATGCTTCAAGCTCATCAAGCTCTCTTTCTTGCTCTATTATCTCTCTCCTTTATCTTTCATATCTAGATATCCTGCACTCATCAGGATCATATTTCTTCTTACCGAAGAAAGATGTTGATGCTCTAAATATTATCTCAGACTTTCCATGTGATTCTCCAAATTCGCTCAGCTCAAATGCAACAAGCTTTCCAACCAACACATCTCTTGTCACTATAGTCACACTCTGGATCTCATCAATAGTGGCAACCTTATGTTTATAAGAAGGAGGCAAAGATCTCAACACCTTAGCAACAATCTCATCTTCCTCAATCTTTCCACCAACACATCTGATACCAAGGACAAGTTCATTCACCTTAGCCATGTATGAATGTATGTTCTTGTTTGCTTCGCCAATAGGAACAATAACTATAGCTAAAGTCTCAACCTGAACTTTGGACATTCACTCTGTCAAGTTATTATCTCCATAATTGAAGATCATTTGTTTATCAACCCAGGGACGTATTACTTGAAATGGGTCTGCACTATATATGCACTAAGTTCCTGCATTACTGCAGCAACTAAACCTATTTGAAATAAGAAAGCAAGAATTATAACAACTGAATGGCTACAAGAAAACTCTACATTAACATAAAACCCAATTAAAGAACTGTTAACTAAGTCCAAAGCTAACAAACATGAATTACTCTGTTTGCTTTGGTTGCAGGAACAGTCATGGGATCTATTTCCAGTGACTGTAGGAACAGTCAATTGCCAGAATGACTACTATAGCAGAAAGGGAAATTAAGTTAACTAATGCACAAGAATACTCACCAAGTGGGACCCCTTGGATGAGTGTATCCAGGATTCCAAAGATAACTCTAAATACTTAGAATATCATCACTTTATTCATTGTCTTTCAAAGGTCGATACAACATACAGAATGAAAGAAAGCTAAAAATACTCTGCAACTTTATTTCTAAATCTTCTGTCTCTCTTCCCCTTCTCTCTCTAACCTCAGAGAAGAGGCGTAGACTCTTATTTAAAAGAAAACTACAACAACCCCCTACAATCTAGGTCACGCCGATGAAATAAGGCGGATAATATTTATGAAAGAGAACAAACAGAGTTAAGCCACTGAAAGCGTGGATCTCTACTAAACCACAACCAAGAATATAGCATGGTGGTATTACAAGATTTAATGTTTACTGAAGACAGACATAAATGAGTCTTGCGCGCCCTTCTATTCCTTTGCCGCTCCTTACGCCCATTATTCTCTTTGTTGTTTTGAACTTTTAACCACCCCTTGAATAACTCTAACTGCCTTCATGATGTGACACAATAATCACCTTTTGCAACATCTTATTTATTCCTGCAATTAAAAAGATAGAACATCCAAGCATACACATATATCTATTTTAATTAATCAAAACACTTATACATTTCACACATGATATCACCTATGATAATCCGCATGGCAATAGTAATAATTCACATGGCAACACGAATAATTCACATGGCAACAAGAATAATTGGCCAAGACAAAATAGGATTTAATGGGTTCAGTTAACATCTGGAATGCATATAGTCAAACTCTAATACATCATTACTATCCCATTATATGAATTAAAACATGGTAAAAACTTATGATTTTTAAGAATAAAAAGGAGCTAATATCTCAGCTCATTATGCCCCCCAACTTAGTGTCTTGTTGATCCTCCAACAAGAGGAAAATTTCTAATTCGGGAACTTACTCGCAAGTCACCAATAGTTCCTTGTCATGTCCCTCCTGTAGCCAAATTCCAATAAAATCCCTTCATTTATTCCAATTTGACCCATCTGGCTTCTTCAGTGGCCTCCTCATATGGCTTATCTGCAACCTTGCGTCCCATTAATGATCACATAAGGATCAATGGCTGAAATATCAAGGGTAGCCAGTTATTGCTCTTCGCCCTACCCAAATGGATGTACTTAGGATCTCTTTGTATAGCTGCATGAAAATTAAGCAGTGAATGAGGTTCACACTATTTTAAGTCTTCTGGGAGATTATTCCAATGCTGAACCAGACATTCCATTGCAGCTGCATTTTCATTTTTAATCAAGAGTTCATATTATTGGTATGTTTCCTCTCTTATTGGTATCACCTGGCTCCTTACATCAGGTCTTGCTAACAATTTCTGCTAGTCATAATAAAGAAGCCATGGATTCTTGGCTTCAGCTCTGAGTGGTAATGGACAGTCAAATTCCAAATTTCTATATGTTTTGGCCTGAGTCCCCATACTGATTTCATTTTGCACCCATAACATTAATGCTTTTATGTGAATGTCACCAATGTATAACAAGGGATTCCACTCACTGTCAGAAGTTACAACATAGTTATGCAAATAGAATTCACATAAAAAATTCTTAATAGCTGTTGGAGAGGTTTGATAAACACTATAAAATTCTTCTAGGGTATCTAAAGAAGGACTAAGGTCTCTAACAATGCGGTTTAGCTTAAAACTTAAATACTGCTCTTTTAGATGCAAAGCATAAACCCTTGGATGAGCCCTACATTGTATCAACTGAGGAACCATACTGGCAATTGTGTCAACTTTAGCTTTCAATTCCACAATCTGATTATCCCTCTTTTCAATTTCTTTCTGTTGTTTATCAATAATTCCATGTAACATAGCCCTTTCAATCTCCCACTGCTTATAAAATGTAAGTGCAATAGACAAACTAGTGAGAGATGAAGGAGGTTTATTAGCTGTTACCTGAGGGCATGATATTTCTTCAATAGATTCTCCAAATTATTCTGCTACTTGTGTCAGATTTGAAAGTCTGTCGACACCATGTTCTTCCTGTGATTTAATCTCTGTTTGACTGTCATGCCCTTCCTCTGATGTTTCTATTGAAATGACTTCCACTGCATCCCCTGCTACTCGAAATATTTGTTTACTCCGTTGACTCCTTCTTGCATAAATTTTTAGAGTGATTGCAGGAACAGTTCTTGCAAGAGGTGTTCCTACAGGAGAACTTTCTTTTAGCCTATGCTTTTTGGCTGCACTATGGTTTCTCTCTCTGCGTCAATTGTCTCTACTTCTTTCCCTTTTCCTTTAGAAGATGTCGCTCCACTTTGAAAATGAGTGGAGGGCTGCTCAATATTTGTTTCCATCACCATTTCTTCTACAATAGTCAAAGCTTTATTGGCAACAAGAGGTTCATCCTTTGTAAGAACCCTAGAAGATGAGGGCTCTCCGATATCCTCTTCTTGGGTTGCTAATTCTTCTGCAGCAAAATCATTTTCCTCCCTAAATTGTAGTATATCTTCGAATACCCCCCATTCCATTTGAGAAACATCCCTAAGAGAATGGTTTACTAACAATTTTATCAGGCCATGATGACTGAAAGAATGATTTCCACCCTTTCGTGTTTGTTTTGCACTTATGGAAATAAGGTGATATAGAAAATTGGGAACATTTACCCTTCGACCATGTCATAAATGACTAAACAATTTAAAATGGACCGAATGCAAATTTGAGTACCTTCCATCGCAAGTAATGTATTTCATCACATACAATGCCACCTGGGGCCATTCTGCTGGAAGAGATATCCATCCGGTTCCCTGTTTGTCCACCCTTAGGAGTCCATCTATTGGCTGTGTAAATTCTACCCTAGCGCTTCTCGCATCCTTAGATTCAGGAAACAACTCTCCTTCCTGTAGCAACCCAGTAACTTTAGTTATTCGCTGCTCTGTGGCAATGACTCTCAATCCCTTGACAGAGGCTTCTCCTTCATTGAATGTACGCATGAATTCAAAGGCAATTTCTTCATTGTAATCTGTTATTTTCATAAAATAATCAATCCACCCATGCATACGGAAATAATGCTCACATAAGACATCCTGCAGCAACATGTCATGAATTACAAGTTCATGGATGATATGATCTCCACCCATGACTATTTCGGCTCTCAAAATAATTTCCACAATAGAGAATGAGGGACTCAAATAACCTACAGAACTGAAAATATTTTGCTCCAAAATACCTTACTTACTTCCAGTTTATTTCAATGATTTCGGCAAAAGGATGAACTGATCACTCATGGAAAAGAATGTCTTATTCAAAAATGATGTTAGGCAAATCAAAGCAGATTATTGACAAGGACAAATAATTACTCGACTTGGAAATCAGACCATAAAATATCCCCCCCAACTTATGATGACACATGTCCACATATGTAGAAAGCACAGAGGGAAGGGTACGCGGATTTAAAATAGGCAATAATCATAGCAAAATTAATAAATACATAATTAATTAAAAAAAAACAATGTACATACTTGCATTCGTACCATTAAATGTTGCATGAAACAATTAGCTAATAAAAAGGCATGAAATGAGATGATGTGACATGAATGAAGTGATAGACAGAGAGATGGAATGGGATGATGTGGACGGAAAAAAAATTATTAACAGAGAATAATATTTCCATAAGACATGGAAATATTTTTATGAAAGCATGCTTGAAGATTTTATTGATTGCTAAGAACGCTCCCTGCAGAAGCTGCAGGAACCACGCCCTTAATGTCTTCTCCAGTTGTTGCAGGAACTTCTTCAGATGTTGAAGGAACTTCTTTAGTTGTTGCTGGAGCTGATTTTTTATCTTGGTTGGTGAATTGTTGCAGGAACTGTTCTTTGGTTTCAGGCTTATGATATAGGCGTAGTCGATGACCATTGACTAGAAGCTTGAATCTGACTGGATCTATAGTGGTCAAGCGAACTGTTCCATTTGTAAAAACTTCATCTATTTCATATGGGCTTAACCATCTTGTCTACAACTTTCCCATAGTATCTTTATATCTTGAATCATATAGCAGTGTCCAATCACTTGTTTTAAATTTTCTCTCCTTTATGTACTTATCATGCCACTTAGCTCTTTGATTTTGAATAAGTTTTGTATGTTGGATGACCATCTTCCTCATCTCATCCAAAGCATTTAGTTGTAGAATGCGGTCTGTTTGTGCTTTAGAGATTCATATTCAATTATAGAGTTGTTCTAAGAGTTTTGTGCTCAAACTCAATGGGCATCATTGATGTTTTTCCTTACACCATTTCAAAAGGTGTAAAACCAATTGGTGTCTTCCATGTAGTACTGTATGCCCAAATGGCTTCAGGAAGTCTATGTGACCAATCTTTCTTATGAAGAGCTACTGTCTTGGTAAGAATGGCTTCTAAATCCCTATTGGTAACTTCTAGTTGACCATTTACTTGTGGATGATATGGGGTAGACTTCCTGTGCCTGATATTGTATTTATTAACCAATGCTGTAATCAATGTGTAAGTAAACTGTGGTCCTTGGTTTGAAACAATCTCTCTTGGAACTCCATACCTGGTAAATATTTCTTCATAGAGAAATTCAGCTAATTTATTATCTCTTGCATGTGTCATAGCTTGTGCTTCCACCCATTTGGTGACATAATCAGTGCATACTAGAATATAAGATTTCCCATTTGAAGGAGGATCAATCGGCCCAACAAAATCTAATCCCCATTTATCAAATGGTGCAACTAATATATGGGTATATAATGGAATCTCATCAGATCTGGTAGGCCTACCCATGCATAGGCATCTATCACATTTTCTAGTATATTGTGCTACATCCTTATATAATGTTGGCCAATAATATCATGTGCCAAGTATTTTAAGTGTTGTTCTTTTAGCAGCAAAATGTCTTCCACATGGTTCAACATGGCATTCATGAAAAATATCATATGTTTCATCCTCTCTTACACATCTTCTCATGACTTGGTCAGGTCTAGTATAAAATAAGCAATCAATAAACCATGATAAATTAAAGTTTTTCTCAACTAATAGTCTTCTTTCTTTAGGAGAAAAATGAATTGGCATCTTATTAGCAGCTAAATAATTTGCAATATCAACATACCAGGGAGTGTGTGCTTCAATAAGGAACAAATGTTCATCTGGAAAAGCATCATCTATGGCTGCAGGATCATCCTGCAATTGAAGCCTAGAAAGATAATATGCAACTACATTGGATTTACCTAGTTTATCAACAACTGTAATGTCAAATTCCTGCATCAATAGTAACCAGTGAGCCAATCTTCCTATAATTGAAGGTTTGTTCATGAGATATCTAATTGATGTATGATCTATGTGCACAAATATCGGATATCCTGTTATATAATGCCTGAATTTGTTGACTACATATATAATTGCTAATATCTCCTTTTCAGTGATAGTGTAATTCAGCTTAGGCCCCTGCATGTTCTTGTTGATAAAATAAATTGCATTCTCCAAATTGTCAATCTTCTATTCCAAAACTACTCCTATGACACAATCTGATGCATCTGTATGAATATGAAAAGGTAAGGACCAGTTCGGACCCTTGAGCACTGGTGCTTGAGTTAATGCATGTTTGAGCTTCAGGAAAGATTCATTGCATGAGGAAGTCCAATTAAATTCCATATCCTTATTCAAAAGAGAATATAAAGGGCCTGCAATTTTCATGAAATCCTTGATAAACCTCCTATAATATCCAACATGACTAAGGAAACTTCTGACATCCTTTTAATTTACAGGTGCAGAGAGGTTTTGAATGACTTCTATTTTTGCTGGGTCAACTTGTAATCCTTTGATAGAGATATGATGACCAAGAACTATACCTTCCTGCATCATCTTGAAGCACTTTTCACTATTTAATGATAAATTGTAGTCTTCACACCGCTGCAAAATTTTCTTCAAATTCTTCAATGCCTCTTCAAATTCTGAACCATAGGTGGTAAAATCATCCATATAGATCTCCATGTTATCCTGAGAGATATCTAAAAAATATTCTTATCACTGCTCTTTGAAAAGTAGTTGGAGCATTACATAATCCAAAAGGAAGAACAAAATATGCATATGTTCTCCAAGGACAAGTAAATGTAGTCTTTTCCTGATCTTCAGGGGCAATTTGAATCTGGTTGTAGCCACTGAATCCATCCAGGAATGAGAAGTATTGCTTCCCTGCCAAGGAGTCTAATACCTGATCCACAAATGGTAATGAAAAATAATCCTTCCTAGTTTTTAAATTCAAAGCTCTGTAATCCACACATACCCTCCATTTACCTCCTTTCTTTGGAACTATCACTAGAGGTGACACCCATTGACTATCCGAGATAGGATAGATAAATCCAACATTTAATAATTTATGCAATTTCTCTTTAACTATTTCTCTTAATGCAGGATTAATTATTCTCTGTGGCTGTCTACGTGGTCTACAGTTCTCTTTTATGTAGATACGGTGGGTACAAATTGTAGGATCAATGCCATGCATGTATTTTGAATCCCATGCAAAAGTGTGTTGATGACATTTAAGCAAGTCAACCGGTGTTATTCTTTGAGTCCCTATGAGTTGATTGTTGATATTCAAATATTTATTTAGATCAACTTCCACTTTGACAGTAAGATCAACTTGAGATGCCTCAGAAATATGAGAAGTGTAGACTTCCTGTGGCAATAGGGTATGTAGACTATCAGTGGCTATAGGAAAATATGATGCTGGAATATTTGATACTAACTCCTGCGACTGTTGCCCTTGTCTTAACTGATTTGTCAGAATTTTATAGAGAATTGAGTCATCATCATGAAGTTGTATGAATGGTTCTCTATTAATCATCATAAGATGATTGACAAAGTCAACTCCTTCCTCAAATTCTTCTCCCATGTTAGGCCAAATGACTTGTTGTTGATCAAGTTGGGGTTGAGCAGGAGAATACATAGCCAAAGTTTTGGTTGTATTTTCATCTGAAATAGTCATATCTCCTGACCAGCATCCAATATATGCATCGATTGTAGCAAGCCAAGGTCTTCCCAAGATAACTGGATACCCTCCCAATGTAGCTTTAGGAGACAATATCATGAAATCTGCAGGATACTCCCAAGAATCCAAAGCAACAACCACATCTTCAATCATACCATCAGGTCAAACTGTGGAACTGTCAGCAAGTTGTAGGACTGTAGGTGTAGGTCTAAGACCAGTTATGTCAAGTTTATGCATAACATCTCTTGTCATTACATTGATGGATGCTCCCAAATCTATTAAAGCATTCTTTATCTGAGTGCCATTTATGACTATTTTCACAATAGGGCTACCAAGATCAATATATTTAGGAATTGAAACCTTTCCTAACATGATATCAGCCAATTGACCCATTACATGCACTATTTGTGGATCTTTTTTCTTTCTACGAGGCTTCTTCAAACATGCCTCCTTAAGTGCCTTACCATAAATAGGGACATCCTTAATAGCTTGTAGCAATGGAATTTTAACACATACGTGTTTCAGCTGATCTTGAGGTATTTGGGCTACTGGACTAGAGATTTCTTGTTCCTTTTGTATCTCAGTTATAATTGGTGGAGATGGGTTGGGTAAAGTTGTCCCACACCTGAGGTAAATATCACTTATAGAAAGAGAATAAGTCGAGTATTGATTAGGATCAGCTGAATAAACTTGTTGTTGTTGTTGAGGCTTGTTATTAGGATTTGGCATTGGTTGAGTGGGCAGTTGTGTAGGTTTAGGTGGAATAGCATTGGTTGTAGGAGGAGGCATTATTGCAACTGGTTGTGGCTGCGGCATAGGTTGTTGATAACTAGATGACTGATTTGCCCATGGTTGAACTCCTCTCCATGGAGGAGCAGGTTGCCAATTCCCTTGGAATTGTTGCCATGGTCCCTAAGGTTGAGACCAATTTCATTGTGGCTGCTGCCACTGTGGAGTTTGATTGGCAAAATGCTACCCTTGGCCTTGAGGATTATACCAATTTTGACAATTTCCAAAATTTTGAGCATATGGAGATTGCCATTGATTATTTTGTGCATAGGAATTTCCACTATAACCAGAAAAAGAAAGTGGATCGGGAGGCATACCTTGTCTTGGAAAATTTGGCCTTCTCTAAGCAACATAGAGAAGTTTTTCATCATCACCTTGTATTGTCTTGAAATCAGGAACTTCAAGATTTGCAACCATTTTACATCTACAGTCTCTTTTTCTTTGTTTACAATGTGGGCAGAATTCTGCAAGAACTGCATCAGCTTCCTCATGTTTCTTCTTAGCTGAAAGTGTGTCCAATTGAGTAGCCATATTGTTTATGATATCCTCCTTAAAATCCTTCAATAGATGGCTAAGCTCCATTCAAGAAACTCCATTACTGGATGTTGATGAAGAAACCCCCGGCTTGAAACGCCTACTCTTCTTAGAAGAAGATCTGGAATACTTCTAACAAATTTGTCCAATGTCATTCCATGTTGATTGTGTTATATCACCTCCTCCCATTAGATCTAAAGCATCTGTGCATTCATCATTGATTCCTCTTAAAAATATTAACTTAAGAGACTCTTCATTTAGAGTACTATGGTCGGACTTTTTGACACTGGACAAAAATCTCTCCAGATAATCCTCTAGACTCTCATCTTCTTTCTATGTCATTCTAAAAATATCATCCCCATGGTGGTTAGTCCCTCTATAATAATCCTTGTATTTCACAAGAAACAACCATTTTATCTCATCCCATGTAGTGATTGTGATACTCCCTAGACTCATAAATCATCTCAAAGCTGACTCTTTCAAAGTGGCAGGGAATATTTTGAGTCTACGGGCATTTGTAGTATAATCAAAACTCCTATAGAGGACATCAAACTCAAACAAGAAAGTGTCGGGGTCTTCTGTCACTAATCCATATAATTTAGGAAAGGAAGAAGCTGGAATGTTCTTGAGATTAGCATTATCATGCTAATTAGAAATAGGAAACTCAAACGTTGGAGTCACAGGTGGAGGTGGGTTATTCCCACTAGGGGTGGATTTCCTTGCATTGGGCATTGAGGAGGAGTTACTAAATGAAGTTCCTCTTCAAGAGGTCCAAAGAGGAAATGGAGGTTGTTCTCTGGAAGTTCAAATTCAACAGGGTTCAAATTATCTGGAGTTTGGTATAGTGGAGCAAAAGGATTTACATCTGGGGGGTCATATGGATTGAGTCTTGTATGGTTAGGACGACTAGGAAGGAATCTACATTGAGTATCTATTCTTTGTCTATGCATGCAGATTCATGAGAAATACTTTAAACAAACGAGTTATCAAAAACAACTATACTGAAAGCTAAAAATTAATAACCATAACAGGTTCTTAGTTTGACACCATCCCCGACAACGACACCAAAAATGTTTGCTTCACCAATAGGAACAATAACTATAGCTAAAGTCTCAACCCAAAGTTTGGACATTCACTCTGTGAAGTTATTATATCCATAATTGAAGTTCATTTTTTTATCAACCCAGGGACGTATTACTTGAAATGGGTCTGCACTATATATGCACTAAGTTCATGCAATAGCTATTCTGCATTACTGCAACAACTAAACCTATTTGAAATAAGCAAGCAAGAATTATAACAACTGAATGGCTACAGGAAAATTTTGCATTAACATAAAACCCAATTAAAGAACTGTTAACTAAGTCCAAAGTTGACAAACAAGAATTACTCTATCTGCTTTGGCTGGAGGAACAATCACAATATTTGTTTCCAGTGGCTGCAGGAATAGTCAATTGATAGAACGACTACTACAGCAGAAAGGGAAACTAAGTTAACAAATGCACAGGAATACTCACCAAGTGTGCCCCCTTGGATGAGTGTATCTAGGCTTCCAAAGATAATTCTAAATACTTAGAATAGCGTCACTTTATTCATTGTCTTTCAAAGGTCGATACAACATACAAAATGAAAGAAAGCTAAAAATACTCTGCAACTTTATTTCTAAATCTTCTGTCTCTCTTCCCCTTCTCTCTCTAACATTAGAGAAGATGCACAAACTCTTATTTAAAATAAAACTACAACAACCCCCTACAATCTAGGTCACGCCGATGAAATAAGGCATAGAATATTTATGAAAGAGAACAAACAGAGGTAAGCCACTGAAAGCATGGATATCTACTAAACCGCGGCCAAGAATATAGAATGGCGGTATTACAAGATTTAATGTTTATTGAAGACAAACATAAATGATTCTTGTGTGCCTTGTTATTCCTTTTCCGCTCCTTACACCCATTATTCTCTTTGTTGTTTTGAAGTTTTCACCGCCCCTTTAATAACTCTAACTGCCTTCATGACGTGACACAATAACTGACTTTGCAGTATCTTATTTATTCCTGCAATTAAAAAGATAGAACATACAAGCATACACATATATCTATTTTAATTAATCAAAACTCTTATACATTTCACACATGATATCACCTATGATAATCCGCATGGCAACAAGAATAATTCACATGGCAACAAGAATAGTTGGCCAAGACCAAACATGATTTAATGGGTTCAGTTAACATCTAGAATGCATATAGTCAAACTCTAATACATCATTACTATCCCATTATATGAATTAAGACATGGTAAAAACTTATAAGTTTTAAGAATAAAAAGGAGCTAATATCTCAGCTCACCAGTTCTCAGCATCTCCCATCTTCAATGTCTCATACTTTCCTTTCAAACTTTGCAGCTTAGCAACTTTCACTTGACTATCACCTTCATACAAGATCTCAAGCTTCTCCCAAATCTCATGTGCAGTCTGAAGTCCCATAATGTTTGTCATTTCAAAATCAGTTAGGGCACTAAGAAATGCTTTCTTTGCTCTGATGTTATATGCAGATTCCTTAACCTCATTAGGAGTAGATGGTCCATTCTGAGGAACAACATAGGCATTCTTGGTAATCTTCCAGTAATCCTCTCCAAGACATTTAAAATGAACCTCCATCCAGCTCTTCCATATAGTATAGTTACTTCCATCAAACCTTAGACTGTCCTTCTTGAAAAGAATACCTTGAGCTACCATCCCGGATCTCCTCAAGTGATTAAGATTCTACCAGAAGATCTTGCTCTGATACCAATTTTTAGTAGCAATCAAGAAGGAAGAATGAGAGGGGGGAGGTGAATCAATCTTCACTAGATACAACAAATTAAACTCCAAAATAAAAACTAATAAACTGCAGCAATAAATAGATAAGCAAATTAACAACACCACACAACACCAAGATTTTTGACGTGGAAAACCCGGTTAAGGGAAAAATCATGGTGGGAACCTACCCATAGTAACATGATACTCTATTGTAGTATGCGAAAATATTATTGTTAGATAGTTCAAATAACTCGAAGACAACTGAGAGGGGGGGGGGGTGAATCAATTGTCACTAGATTAATGATACCTTAAATAATTAAAACTTTAATACCGAAACCCAAAAAATCAATACCGGAATGCATAAACCAATTACCGAAATAGCAGATAAACCAATTAAGCATAAACAACAATTAGAGAATAAATACCATCCACACGACACCAAGATTTGTATGTGGAAAACCTAGTAAAGGGAAAAACCATGGTGGGAAGCCTACCCACAGTTAGATAATACTTTTGTAGTAAGTATGCGATTACAATTGAAGGGCCTGCACTTGCTAGATGACCAACAACCTAGAGAACACAACTCATTACAAAAGGAGTCTTACTGACTACATAAAAATCCAGACTACAATCCGGAAGAATGAATGAATTACAAAGATAGCATCTCCTATGCCTGAGTATAGTTCCGGTTAAGCTCAATACCGGAGGACTAAATATTCTTACATAAACCCAACTTGATCACCAGTGATCAACCAAATCCTCTGCATGAATGATTATTACATTATTCGCTCATATACCACATTCCTATATGATCTACAATGAGATCTTACATCGTATATATACACAAACCCTCAACCACAAACAATA
Source organism: Cryptomeria japonica (assembly GCF_030272615.1). Taxonomy (NCBI): domain Eukaryota; kingdom Viridiplantae; phylum Streptophyta; class Pinopsida; order Cupressales; family Cupressaceae; genus Cryptomeria; species Cryptomeria japonica. The sequence continues at coordinate 344,545,381 of NC_081405.1, read as the reverse complement.
AGGTCGACCACCAGATAATAAAACAATTACATAATTACAAAACATGTTGGCCGAAGACCAAACAAATAATATCCAACCCATAAGACATCCCGGAAACAAATCTAGAAGTCCAATCCACACGTTACATTAAGCCAGTCCATAACCTAGATAAACCAAGACCCAATTTAGGTCCACACACACTAAAGAAATGATCCCAATCAACCAAGTCTTGAATACGATCACCATCAGCATCCCGAATCTATACTAGAAGTCCCACCAAAACCACTTATGCATATCATCAAATATCTTCAACAAAGCTTTTCCAGTGAAACCCTCACCAAAACAACAAACCAAGCTTACCAGCATACAGGATAGCATCTGATCACCAGATCAAAACCAACTGACTGAACATGAATCTGAGTAGAATGAATAAGCCAATTCCATAACCCAAACATACTAGAGCATACCGGATCATCATTATCTAATCCAACCATAAACCAAGCAACTTACCGGGACCAGAAGGATACCAATAAAGCAATCAAAATAGCTAGTGTTGACATCAATGACAAAACATCAATGCAAAACATAATCAATTCCTCCAAATGGCCAACAATATCCCCCTTTGGCATTGATGGCAACACTAGATATGAAAAACATCCAAGTGCCAAGAAATGCCAAACAAATCTCCCACACAAAGAATATAGCAATGAAGTTCTGAAACATACTCCCCTTGATGTATATATGCCTTAATTTTTTCACATGAATATCTCTCCCCCTTTGACATCAATGCTAGAAAAAGACAAAAATATCAAAGCAAAAATAAAAACCATTGAATCACAAGGCTAACTACTTCCCCTAAGCAGTAGCATCCCCACATCAATCCAAAATGAATAATATCTCTAATAATGCATACCGAACTGATGCCAAATAGCATCAATCAGTTCTCTATTGGAAGGGCAAAAACCCCTAATATGTCTCAAAGTTACTCAAATGATTCTTTAGGCAAAGGTTTAGTGAAAATATCTGTAATCTGCTCTTTAGTATTCACATAAACCAGTCTAACTTTATTTTCTTCCACTTTCTCCTTCAAAAAGTTATACTTCATAGATATGTGCTTTGTCTTAGAGTGAAATACCAGATTCTTTGATATGTCTATAGCAACAGAGTTATCACATTGAATAACTACCAGTCCAATGCAAAGCACTTTAATGTCTTTCAACATTTTCTTCATCCATAGAACTTGTGTATAGTTAGTAGCAACAACAACATACTTAGCTTCAACAGTAGATAAAGAAGTACATGATTGTTTCTTGTTGATCCATGAAACTAACTTCTTTCCAAGGAAGAAAGCTCCATTAGAAGTAATTTTATGGTCATCAACATCACTTGCCCAATCTGCATCTGTATGTGCACATAGAGTAAAGTCATCATCCTTAGGGTACCACAAACCATATTCAGATGTACCTTGCAAGTCTCTAAAAATTCTTTTCATCGCACTCTCATGATTTTCTCTAGGATCACTTTGATATCTCGATGCAATGCAAACAACATTCATTATATCAGGCCTAGTCTGAGTCAAATATAGTAGACCTCCAATCATAGACTTGTATCTTGTAGGATTTAGCGGTGTAGATTCATCTTTCCTTGTCAATTTCTCACTTGTAACCATAGGAGTACTTACCGGTTTAGAGTCTACCAGACCAAATTTCTTCAACAATTCCCTAGCATACTTAGTTTGATAGATGAAAATACCTTTATCAGTCTGAGTAATCTACAAACCTAAGAAAAATTTCATTTCCCCAATCATAGACATTTCAAATTTTTTCTCCATATTCTTAGAAAATTCCATGTACAACATATCTTCACTTCCAAAAATAATGTCATCAATAGAAAATTCAATAATCAGTATATCATTGTCAGTGACTTTATAATATAGATTACTGTCAGTATTACCTTTAATGAAACCAAGCTTCAAAAGATATTTATCTAATCTTGCATACCAAGCTCTATGTGCCTGTTTCAATCCATATAAAGTTTTCCTTAACCTGCAAACCATGTTTTTATCATCTGAAAGTGAAAAGCCATCAGGTTGCTCAATATAAACTTCTTCATCAAGATCCCCATTCAGAAAGGCACACTTAACATCCATCTGATAAACCATATAGTTTTTATGTGTAGCATAGGCAATAAATAATCTTACAGCTTCAATCCTAGCTACAGGTGCAACAGTTTTACCATAATCTATTCCTTCCTTTTGAGAATATCTTTTACAAACCAATCTAGCTTTATTCCTTACAACTTGTCCATCTCCATTTAATTTATTCCTAAAAACCCATTCAGTTGCAATAACATTCTTAATTTTAGGCCGGGGAACAAAATTCCATGTGTTATTCTTCTCTATCTAATCTAATTCTTCTTCCATAGCTTTCATCCAACATTCATCTTTAGATGCTTCAATTACTGATACCAGTTCAACTTGAGAAATTAAACATACCTCATTAACTGCCAATCTCCTTCTCATCACTTCATTGTTCTTATCCCCAATGATCTGATATTCTGAATGATTCATCCTTACATACCTAGGAGTCTTCTGATTCTATGTTCCTCTTTCCGGTTCTTCAATTACTATTGAATTTTTAGATATTGTCGGAGTAACTGGTTCAACATTTTATTCCGGTAAAGGTGTTAGTGGTTCAGTTATGATCATTTCCACTGTCGGTTCTTGCTCATAATCTTTGATTTGACTTATATTCAGCTCATCCACCTTGACATTAGCGCTCTCCACAATTCTCTACAATCTCTTGTTATAACATCTACATGCCTTGCTTTCATTAGAATAACCAAGAAATATTCCTTCATCACATATAGGGTCAAATTTTCCAATGAAATCATCTCTCCTCATATAACATTTGCTACCAAATATTCTGAAATACTTACCTGTAGGTGTATTGCCAAACCATAATTCATAAGGTGTCTTACTGGTTTCTCTTTTGATATGTACTCTGTTGAATGTATAAATTGTTGTGCTCACTGCTTCACTCCAGTAGATATGAGGTAGATTAGCTTCCATCATCATGGTTCTAGCAGCATCCAAGATAGTTTTGTTCTTCCTTTCCACAACTCCATTTTGTTGAGGTGTCTGGGGAGCATAAAATTGTCTCCTTATGCCATGCTTCTCACAAAAGTTATTAAACTCACCAGATGTGAATTCTCCACCATGATCTGACCTTAAACATTTAATCTTCAATCCTATCTCAGTTTCAACTTTATCTTTAAATATTTGAAACTTTTCAAAAGCCTCAAATTTCTCCCTTAGAAAAGTAACCCGAATCATTCTAGAATAATCATCAATGATTATCATAAAATATCGATCACCTTGAAATTTTTTAACTCTAGCAGGGCCACACAAATAAGTATGAATAAGATCAAGAACATCATTATATTTGTCTTGTATACTCTTAAAAGGGGTTTTGACCTATTTTCCCATTTGACATTCCTTACATACCAGATTATAGGGCTTCACAATCTTAGGTATATCTCTAACTGCCTTAGTTGAACTGATCTTTACCATGCAATCAAAATTCACATGACATAGCCTTTTATGCCATAGCCAACTCTCATCAATTTGTGCAATCAAACATGTCTTCTCACTGGAATTCAAATGAAATATATTACCTTTTGTCTGAGTACTGGTTAAAATCTCCAATCTAGATCTATTAATAATTTTGCATTTTCCATCCTTGAACTGTAATTGAAATCCCTTATCCACCAATTGTCCTACACTCAAAAGATTATACCTTAAACCTTCAACATAATAAACATTATTAGTATTGTGCTTACCATCCAATGATATAGTTCATTTTCCCTTGATCATACATGCTTTGTCATCTCCAAATCTAACCAGACCACCATCAAATTCTTGCAAAGATAGAAACTTCCTTTTATCTGCAGTAATATGATGTGAACATCCACTGTCAATTATCCATTCATCCTTATCTTCAATTTTAGCAACAAGTGCCTTCTCTTCAAGTACATTCTCTTCCAGTGCCTGAACATCTTCCTTGATAGCCAGGAACACCCATTCCTTTCCATTGTCGGAACCACTAGCAGAGTCTTGTGCTAGTTCATCATTAGAATCAGTCACACCTTCCTCATCCGCTATGTAGCATGATTTATATCTATTTTTCCTGTACTTATACTTGTTATGATATCCAAGGTTAGCCTTAAAATGTCTTCTAGCTCTCTCTTCAAATCTTGAATTCCTTTCACGACATCTAGATGCAAAATGACCTATCTTATTACATGCAAAACATTTAAAAGGTTATTTTCCTTCATAATTACTTCCTACTAGTTCTTTAGGTACTCTTCTAGCAAATAGGGCTTCAAGTTTCTCAAATTCTTCATCTTCTCTCTTCATATCATCCAATTCCTTTGTATATAAATCTTTCCAATCTTGCTTGCTGGTTGATGATGTAAATGCATGAAAAGAAGGTTCAGACTTCACAGCTTTAGAAGGTCCAAATTCTTCAAGCTCAAAAGCAGATAATTTCCCAACCAAGGTATGTCTATTGACAAAAATATTAGCCATTGTTCTCAATTCATTAATTGCAGTAGCCTTCATCTTGTAAGCCAGTGGAAAAGCTCTTAGAAGAGTAGAAACTATTTCATCTTCACTCATAGTTCCACCACAACATTGAATTCCCATAACAATTTCATTTACCCTTTCCATGAATGCAGTAATCCTTTCATCTTCTTCTATCTTCAAGTTTTCATATCTCACTCAATAACCATCAAGTTTAGCAATATTCACAGTAGGGTCACCTTCATTAAGAGTCTCCAACTTGTCCCATATAGCCTTTGTTTATTATTTGTCAGTTAATCCCATTATTTGTTGATCAGAAAGTGCACACAAGAGGGCTTCTCTTTCTCTACAATCATTCTCAAGCTCCTTATCCAATTTTGTCAGAGGAGGATTGTCAGATGTTGGATTATAAGGTGTAACACCATTCTCTGTGATTGCCCTAATTTCCTTACTGAGACATCTCAAATGAGTCTCCATCTGAATCTTCCATACTCTGTAACTTGTTCCATCAAGCCTAGGAATATCTCTCCGAAAGATAGCAACAGATGAACTAGATGAACTTGAACTGTTAGTTGCCATAGGATATTCCTCAAGTGGTTAAGCTTTTGCAGAGAGGACCAAAGCTCTGATACCAATTGTTAGACAGTTCAAATAACTAGAAGACAAATGAGAAGGGGGTATGAATCAGTTGTCACCAGATTACCAGAACCTTAAGCAATTAAAACTTTAATACCGGAACCCAAAATATCAATATCAAAATGCATAAACCAATTATCGAATTAGAAGATAAACCAATTAAGCATAAACAACAATTAGAGAGTAAATACCATCCACATGACACCAAGATTTGTACGTGGAAAATCTGGTAAAGGGAAAAACCATGGTGGGAAGCCTACCCACAGTCAGATAATACTTCTGTAGTAAGTATGTAATTACAATTGAGGGGCCTACACTTCTAGAAAGGCCAACAACCTAGAGAACACTTCTCATTACAAAAGGAGTCTCACTGACTACATAAAAATCTAGACTACATAAAAATCTAGACTACAATCTGGAAGAATGAATGAACTATAAAGATAGCATCTCCTATGCCTGAGTACAGTTTTGGTTAAGCTCAATATCAGAGGACTAAATCCTCTTACATAGACCCAACTCGATCACCAGTGATCAATCAAATCTTTTGCATGATTGATTATTACATTATTCGCTCCTATACCACATTCCTATATGATCTACAATGAGATATTACATCATATATATACACAAACCCTCGACCACAAACAATAAGGTTGGACACCAGACAATAAAACAATTACATAATTACAAAACATGTCGGCTGAAGACCAAACAAATAATATCCAACCCATAAGACATCCCAGAAACAAATCTATAAGTCCAATCCACACGTTACATTAAGTTGGTCCATAACCTAGATAAACCGAGACCCAATTTAAGTCCACACATGCTAAAGAAATGATCCCAATCAACCAAGTCTCGAATATGATCACCATCAACATCCTGAATCTATACTAGAAGCCCCACCAACACCACTTATGCATATCATCAAATATCTTCAACAAAGCTCTGCCATTGAAACCCTCACTGGAACAACAAACCAAGCTTACCAGCATATAGGATAGCATCCGATCACCAAATCAAAACCAACCGACTGAACATGAATTTGAGTAGCATGAATAAGCCAATTCCATAACCCAAACATACCAAAGTATATGGGATCATCATGATCTAATCCAACCAGAAACCAAGAAACTTACCGGGACCAGAAGGATACCGGTAAAGCAACCAAAACAACTAGTGTTGACATCAATGACAAAACATCAATGCAACACATAATCAATTCCTCCAAATGGCCAACAATTATAATAGGGAATACACATGCATTCGGGCTCACTACCTAGAGCTCACTGCTCAAAAGATATTTGCCCAGAAGGCTACAACCCTCAAGGAAGTCTCACTGACTTACAATATGATTCAGACTACAATCCAAAAGAAATGAACTGCAATGATAGCATCTACAAATGCCTGATGAAAGTCTTGGTTAAGCACAATTATTTGCCCTGCAACACCAATCTCACATCAACACTTCACTGAATGATAAATCTCTTATTCGTAAATTCACCTCTCTGATAATGTAGACACAATACCGAGACTCAAATTACATGAATATCTCACCTATTTATATAAATCACCAACCTTGATAACAAGGTCGGCTAAACCCTCAGCCCTCAACTCACAATTACAAAATTACATTACATGATACAAAGATCAATCATCGAAACAATATAATGATTTACATTGCATAACATGGATCTAATTCAAATTCCCAAATGATCGCATCCACCAAAAATCACACCAAGATCAACCGCAACATGCTACACCATCATAAATACCACATAACATGAAAAATCATCACCAGTTGATGAAAACCACCAAAAAATTGTACAACAATCAAAGCAAGTCACCATGAGATATAAGACATGACTAGGAAACACCATCAAGCATGTTAGAATCATCTGGAATAGTTGCACCAATGCCACTTTTCAAATCTTCATTTGCCAACATCTAGAAGCTCAAGAACACAACCAATCAGCAACTGTCACGAATAAGGATAACTTACGGGGCACTAAATCATGAACCATCTGAAATGAAGATACACAAGATCATCTAGAACAATAACCCAAAGTCTCAGCACCAAATCTGATCACACTGGAATATATCGGAGGAAATACCGGATTTTGCAAAACTGTGATCAGCAAAACTGGATTAGAAAATCTCCCCAATCTCACTAGAATAATTCACAGAAATATGTTGACATCAATGACAACAACATATATCCTAGTAGCAGCAATGAACAACCATATCCAACAATCTCCAACACATGGTGTCATTAATTAACTTAATTTGTCCAGGAGGGGATACAAATACCATATTTAATTAAATAATATGAATTATTTAATTACCATAAGCTACCAATGGATTTAAATTTGATTAAATTAATTAGTCAAATTTAAGTGTCTACACTACTATTTTGATCCTTTCATATTTCCCAAATGATCATGGACAGAGCCACAATCCACACACTGTTGAACAAGGAATTCCTACCATAATGTGGCCACATTTTGAACCAAGATTCAATATCCTATGGAATCGAGCACCAAAAATTCAACTTCTCCATAATTGTTTTCTAGCAAACCTCTGTATATGGACATCCAAGCAATAGATGGTTAGTTGTTTCACTGTTGCATTTTTAGAGAACACCCCTCCTTGCCCTTGAATCTCATACCTAGCCAAATGGTCTTTTGTGAGTATTTTCTTTTGGATGGCTAGCCAGGAAAATACCCATACTTTAGGCAAAATGTTTTTACTCCATAAAAGTTTGTTCAACAAATCCATTTTGGCCAAAGCATCTTCTTTGACTTTGTATCCAAAATTTACCTTGTAAATTCATTTACTTTCCCTACACTACCTAACCACATCTCCTTGCTCAGATAGGACAAAGATCTTGTTCCTTAATATAGCAATAAGTGTATCTTTTTTATTCATAGGTGCATCTAGTTCTTGCAGAGAGTGTCATTCCCATACTGGGTTTCCATTCTACTCTTTGGTGGTCCCAAAATTACAAATCTTTCTCCCCCATCTGCAAGTGGTTTCCTCAGAAATCTCTTCTAGATTGGGATGGCTTCCAATCAGTTCTAACCCTCTCCATGAGTCATTCTAGAAGGAATAACTCTACCCATCTCTTACTTCCCAAGTGACATGTTTGGTGACTATGTCCCTACATTCTAGTATGTAATTCTAGATTGTTGAGCCTCTGGGTAGATCAATAGTTGTTATAATTTGATTTGGTGCATCCAATTCTAGATATTTCTTTTTGAGAATTCTAACCCACTTTTTCTCCCCCTTTCATATAGATTTCATACTAACTTGGCCCCCATCACCAGGTTCATGAGTATTAATTGTCGAATGCTAGAGCCTCCTACCTCTTTTGGTAGGCAAATTCTATCCCAATCTAATAAAGGTAGTTTGTTTTGCTCTCCCATTCCACTCCAAAAAAAACTTCTCATGATTTGGATGAGGTCCTCTTCTACCAACTTTAGCAATTTTAGACATGTCATCAAGTAAATAGGAATGGTGGATAGCACTGCCTTAATCATCAACAATTGACCTACAAAGGTGAGCCACTTACCTTTCCAAGTTTCTATTTTATTTTTGCAACTATTGATGAGATTCTCTCAATAGCATTTTTTATTTTTGGAAACAATGGTATCCCCAAAAATTGGTACATGGTAAACTTGCCACCTTCAAATTCAGTATTCTAGAAATCTTTCTCTGCAAGACATGTTGTGTGTTGAGAAAAAAACACCTCTAATTTTATCTAATTGATGCCCTGCCCTGACACCTTGCAATATTCATCTAGTAAATTCCTTATGGTCCTAGCCTCCCTTCTGTATGTCAGGCTAAAGAGGATGGTATCATCAACAAATTGTTGATGTGTGATAGGGTTCAAACCATCCACAATCCTTATGCCCTATCATTTTCCTAGCCTTCACAGCTAATTGATACTTATGCCAAGTGTTTGCACCATTATGATGAATAGAAAGGGTGATAGTGGGTCTCCATGTTTGATCCCTCTGGTAGAGGAAAAGAAACCTTGTATTGTACCATTCACCAATACAAAGAATTTTGGGGTTGAGATGCAACTTTTAATCCAATTTACTTGATTACTACTAAATCCAAACTTCTCAAGGACTTCTATCAAGAAATTCCTATCAACCAAATCATAGGCCTTTAGTATGTCCAACTTCAAGATCATGCAATCCTCCCTTGTCTTCTTGGTCGAATGAATAGTCTCATCCACCACAATTATGCCTTCTACTATTGATCTCCTTGCCACAAATCCACTTTGTTCCTTAGAGATGACTTTACTTAGAATCCCTTTGAGTATATTTTCAATAACCTTAGCAACAACCTTGTATACTATGTTGCAAAGAGCAATTAATCTAAAATCCCCCATGCTCTATGAATCCTTCTTCTTGATGAGGGCCAAAAAGGTTGATTCATTTCTCCTAGAATGACCATCTTCTTGCTTGATTATTCTACTAGCATTGCCAAATCATTCACCATAATGTCCTAGAATTTCTAGAAGTAACTAGCTGGGAAATTGTCGGGGCTAGGTGCTTTGTCAAGGTTTAACTGAAAGATAGCACACTTGACTTTGTCTTTCTCTACTTTTCTATATAGTGCATTGTTGTGGTCTCCATTGATTACCATATGGATGGAATTGAGAATTATTTCCCTGTCTACTCTATGATCCTATACCTCCTTATTTAGTATCACGTCAAAGAAATTAAAATCCTCCTTGTTGACCTCTTCCATGGATTGTGTGATCATCCCATCCTCCCTCTTGATTTCAATGATCTTATTTCTACTTCTATTGGCTATCGTCATCCGGTGAAAGTATTTAGTGTTTGTATCCCCTTCTCTCAACCATGTTTCCCTAGATTTTTGCCTCCATAAGCATTCTTCTTTCTTAAGGATATCAAACAATTCTTCTTTCAGTGTCCTTTCTACCAATAATTCCTCCTCCTTCATCCCATCCTTGACAATTTTTTCATTGAGCTTGAATAGCTCCTTCTCTACCTGATCTTTTTCTATGAAGACATTATTGAAATTATTTATATTTCATTTCTTTAACATGGTCTTGACATACTTTAGTTTCTTGTTTATCTTGAAATTATTTGAGGGATTCCCAATATTAGCCTCACTCCACCAACCCCTGATTAGATCTACAATCTTATTGTCCCTCAACCACATGTTCTCAAATTTAAAGGGACTACCTCTTGGGGGTTCCACAAGTCTGAAAAGGAAATACATCAGATAGTGTTTTGACCCTATGAAAGGCAAGATTATGGTTTCATGTGCACCTGCATTCTCATTCCAATCCCTAAAAATCATAAATTTGTCTAGTCTTTGCGCAATGATAGTGAAACCCTTTCTTTTGTTCATCCATGTGAATTTTTCATTCTTGGTTTGAAGATCCTTCAACTGATTGGTGTCTACAAACTCTTGAAAATCGCTCAGAACATTTGTACATCTAGTTAGACATCCCTTTTCTCTTTGTTTTTTAGTGTTCCATTAAAATCTATTGCAACAATCTCCTTCTCCCCCTAAGGTTCTTGATTCTAAGAGTGATTTGATGCCATGTCTCTCTTTTTCTTATTGTGTCAATAGGCCCATATACATCGATTAATATGGACTCATTCTTTTGCAGTATTTTTCATCTAATGATGATCTAGAGCCTACCCTCTTCCATTAAAACTCCCTCAACCTCCAAGGGATTCCTCAATACACCCCAACCTCCCGACACTCCCTCTAGCTCTACAAAATTCCCCTTCCATTGCTTCTAATATTTTATCCTCTTTCCCCCTTCCTCCCCATTCATTTTGGTTTCTTGCAATAGTAATATGTCAATGTTTGATTGATCTATTTGGCACTTGATCAAGCACCACTTGTCAGGGGCATTTACACCCCTAACATTCCAAGATATGATCTTCATTGCCCCTAAGGAAGGATTATATCCTTCCCTTATCTTCATTTCCTTTGTTCCACAGGACTAGCTTCAATTTGCAGTTTTGCCTTGTTGGTTTTGGGTCCTCGCCTACCCTTTGCATTAATATTAGGTTTCTTTAGTTTTGAATGAGATTGTTCTATCATTCTTTCCTCTAGTATTTCTCCTTCCTTCTCTTATGTAGTTTCCTCATCCTCAGATTCCACTTCCACTTTGCTTTCCTTATCCCTTGTTTGGGATTCACCCTTATCCTAATCATTGGTTTTGTTTCTCGCTTCTAACTTTTCCACCTATTCCTCTTCTTTAACATTCTCCCTCCTATTTTCTTCATTTCCTGGTACCTCTTGGATCTCTATGGATTCATGTGTATCTTTCAGGGATGTCATTTCTCTTTTATTATGTATGTTTGGTTCAGTCATTTCTTCTCTTTCTTTAACTCCATGTGTTTCTTCCTTAGTGAGGTTGCCTATTAGCGTCACCTTATTCTTGGTTGCAAACTCATCTCTATTTTGCTAGGATTCATGTGCCTTTGCATCTTCTATTAGGTCTATTATCTCATGTTCCCTTTCCTTGTTGGTATGTCCTTGCTCATGAGTCCCCCTAGTTCCTTCTTTCCCAGCTGGACTTTGTTCAAATTCATTTTTTCTATTAACCTTCACTATTGTGCTACACTCCATTTCTCCATGTTCTTTCAATCTACACTTATGGCACAGTTTTAATCGATCTTCTCTTTCAATTTTTTGATTCCAAAGTCTCCCTTCTGAGTGAATATCAATTTATTTCAGTAGAACTTGTTCTGGGGTTAACCCTAAGAATACTCGAATGTTTGTTCCCAAGCATGTATCTTTGACTTTTTTGTCCATTGATATTTAGGACCCTAGAGTTTTCCCAATTTCAGCAATAGTGGCCTCATCCTAGTACTCTGCATGGTGATTATATAATCGAATCCAAACTTGCCCTTCTTAGATTTCATGTTTCCAAGGATCAAACCCTAGGTACCAATCTACTAGATGCATTCCAATGTTGTTGAGGTAATGTGGCCTATTGTTTAAAGCTTCCCATTTGATTGAATTGGTTGGAAATTCTATAAGGAAAAATTCATTCACAAATGTCTTGATCTATATCTGCTCTCCCCATTTTTTGACACCATTCTTTGGCCTGCTTTATTATGATCCTACCCCCTCCCCCTCCCCTCCATTTCATAAAAAATCCTCTTTCCTTTAACCTTTTTATTGATTTCCCCATGATATTCATGTCCATAATAACTGAAATTTTCAAAATAGGGTTATGTTGCTTACCATTTGAATCTACATACTGATGCGAGGGTACTTCTTTGCACACCATTTTTTCTTTCCCTTTTCACGACCTTCTTGTGTGCTCTCCTACTCCCGAATTCATGCTCTGGTGGTCTTTCCTCCTCTGATTGCTAGATGCATCCACCCCTGGAGTTACTTTTTGCCAAAACTCCCCATACCTCTTTGATTATATCATTCATTTTTAATAGATCTATGAATTGGGTTCCCATGTTCACAGTCCTTTTCTCCCTCCTATGATTTAGATTTGGCTCTCTTTGATTTTTCCATTTATGTGTCCACATCCAAGGAATTTCTCTTTGCCTGATGCCATTTATCCTTCCTCCATTATTTCTTGGGCTCTATCTATTCATCATTCTGAAGTTTGGAAGACACTTATCTATCCATCTCCTATTTTCAGAAACCCATAGTGGAATATGTTCCTCTCCATGTCTTCCCCTTGCTACAATATCCTTCCATAGTTGCCTATCCTCCTCAAAATCTCCCCAAGCCTTCCCTTCTAGGTCTCCTACTCTCCTTGTGGCATCCTCGCTGAAATTTTCTTTGCCAAAATTCTCTCCTCTCGCTATAGTAAATGGTAACAAAATATAACAATCAACACCATTTATTATAAGTGCTAGTGATAATTTAAATTATAAAGTAATTTCATTTCTTGTTATAAATATTTTATTTTAGATTAAAAAAGTACAATATGATTATATTGTGTTTCAGTCATTCCATTTTGTATGGATGATATATAAGCATGATGATGTAGATATTGTAATTAATTTACAAATTAAATTGTCGCTAACACATAATAAGTGGTTGTTCCTATCTACACTAATATATGTCAGTCTTTCACTATGTTGAAACTTCAATATGCAAATTATTTTCATGATGTGGCTCCATACTAGATCTACCATCTAAAATGCCTCCAAAATATCGACAAAGGGTAAGCTCCATACTATTCATACATATGAGCATGTTCCTAAGATATTCCTCACATGCATGGGTATGCTAACATACAACCAATGAAAGAAATATTTATAGATAAAAAGTAGTCATATGAAAACTCTAATCTAAAATGTTTTGTATATGTCATATTTTAATGTAGCAAATTGTCAGAATTGGCCATGCCAGCAGCAAAATGGATCTTAACAAGACCCATATTTGAATTTAATAATTAAATTAAAATTAAACATACAGTTGAATGATGATTTTTAATTTAATTATTAAATTCAAATATGGGTCTTGTCAAGAGCAATTTTCCTGCCTGGGTAGACGACTCCCAAATTGTCTACCCTCATAAAAAAAAATTGAACCTATTTCAACATCCACTCATTTAACATGTTATAGGTCAATTTGAACCCAAATTTTGGCTTATCTTTCCTTCACCAATGTCTATTGAGATTTTGGAAATGCAATATTATTCTTGAACATGTGCAAAATTTGGGAGAATTTCTTTAGGATACATGTACAAAATAGACGTCCATGCAACATGATTTTTGAAGCCCAACTTCACATTCCTCAAAAAGAAAACTCTTAAGCCCTTTTCCATCTTATTGTAATTTATTTATGTTAGCCCATAATATATAATTGATATATGAGAGTTTAAGTGGGTTTTCCCTTTGTCAAAATTTTCCTAAGGATTGTCCTTTGTTATTTATTGTGTGCTTATCAATGTGTTAGATGTTGTAAAATCTAACAAAGTCTAAGTGTGGGGGATTATGTTCAAATCCTTAAGTTTGTGCAAGTTGTAAAACTTTTGAACTTCTAGGGTTTTTCTTACTAGGGTACCTTTTTCTTGGCACCTACAAACCTTGAAACCCTGACTACTTACCTTAAAAAAATTGCATTGGATTTTTGCGCTTGAGTTTATTAGGGTACCATTCCTATTGCATATTTGAACTCTACACCCTAAATATTTGCACTTTTCATTAAGTTACTTTATGTGGCAAACTTTTGGGATTATCATTAGTTGAGTACCATTTCCTTGCAACCCTTTAACTTTGAAACCCTAACCCTTTGACTTAATTTCCTTTTTACACCAAAGTTTCAAACATTTTCTTATAAAGTACTATTTCCTTTATTCCATTGAAATTAAAATTTTTGACCCATTGCATTGGATATCCTTCAATGTTGAAGTTTTGACAATACCCTTACTAGAGTAACGTTCCCTTTTTTCCCTTGAGCCTCAATCCTCAATTCTTTTCACTAAGTACTTTATTAAGGTCATGAGTTTGGACTTGTCTTTATTTGGGTACCTCTAACAAAGAATTCCTGATTATTGGTCCTTTACACTAAGTTACTTATCAAAGTTGGAGTTTTGTCCATTCATTTCCCCAAGCACCTATTCATCATTCTCTAATACCAAAATATCGAAACTATGAAAATCCTATTATTAATGGTCATATTTGACACTAAAAAATACATTTGAGTCCTTACATTTCTCCCTCATTTGTTTCACCAAAAGAAAGGGCTAAGTAAAAGATAAAAGTTATCAAGTTCAATTTGTTATAGTTTTAGGAATTTTCCTACTAACCTGCCTCAAACTTTGATTCTTTAATCTTTGCATTAAGTCTTTCAACATTGGAATTTTAAGCATATCCTTACTAGAGTATGGTTCCTTAGTGCCCTTGAGTACTTAGATCTAGTAGTTTTCACTTACTTTTTAGAATCAAAGTTTTGGACTTATCATTATATAGGTATCTCATAGAGTGAATCCTTGACCCTTGAACCTCAATTATTTAGATTTTTTTCACTAAGTTACTTTTCAAAATTGGATTTGAGATTTCTTCTATCTAAGCACTTGTTCCTTCTCATCCTAGAGCCTTGAAATTTGACAATTCCTTTTACACAATTTTTTTAAGTTAGATTTTTGACCTAACCCCTACCTAAGTATCTATTCCTTGATATCCTTCATGTTTGAACTCTAAAATTTTCCCCTATGCATCTTTTGGTAGTTTTGGCCTTACCTATACTTTATTACTTTCTCCTTAGCATCTTTGATTTGTGGCATTTGATAAATTCCTACATGTACCTTATGGGAGTTGAAGGTGTGACCATCCTTCTCACGTGGTACTAAGTATCTAATACTCTCAAACCCTAATCCTGGACAAGGTGTGAGTCATGCGACAATGCCCAATCCTGATCCTAATAAAATTGACAACTCCTATATTTTTTCTCTATTTGCTTCCACTGTGTTCCCTACACTTCCCAAAGTTCCATAATGATGCAATAAGGCTTTGTGGTTTCCAATTAAATTTTCCTAGCTAGAAATAGTAATTCATCATGAAGGAACAAAGTTTTATGAATTCATAGTGGAGGACAAAAGAAAATGACCCATGTTTTATTAATGCAATGGTTGATATTTCAAGTTTTGATGGTTATCATACCACCTTTTTGTAATCATTTTTATGCATTTCACATGATTTTCCTTGGCTTGGATGATAAGATGTGGCGGTTATTGGTGTGAGAATCAAATTTACCCTTGAAGGTTGTTGTCGTGATTTTATAAGGGTAATGATTTCCTATGGGGGTTGTTTTCTAGTAGTTCATCTTGTAATCTTAACGTAATGTGTCACCCATCCAAGGGAACTATCTCTATGATATTTTATAAAGAAGATAATTTTTGTACTTTTAAAAGGTTATAAAATGTGGGATAGTGCCTATACAACATATAGCACACTTGTTTGAGGAAATGAAAATTTTTAGTATTATCTACTTATTTTTCCATGATATATATTTCTGATAGCATTATATAAATGAAGGTTTGATTGCATTATTGTATTCTTTAATGTATTGTTTGTTTTGGAAGAAAAGTAAACATTGAAGGAAGGTGGAAATTATTTGCCTATACATTTTCTATAACAGTTGCTATTCTATGCACATTTTCAAGGAGAGTGATAAATCTTACCAAAAAGTAAGTAAAATTTGTAGTATTTGAAGAGTGATTATTAAGTAGAATTTGTAGTCAAATGACATTAACAAGTTTAGTTTAAGTTATTGTAAGGAAATAACCATCATTTCAAGGTGGTGGTATAGACTCTAAACTATATAAAGTATTGATGCCAATATATAGTGTTGCATGTACTTGATGAATTTATTTTTCCTTGAATAAGCATCAATCAGTTTGCAAGAAACTTCCTTAACCTATTCATTTATAAAGAAGAAAAATCATTTGATATTCCTTTTAATTTTTCGTTCCTTTCATGTTCATTCCTAAGCATTAAGGGTACAAGAAATATATAGGAATGTGTAATATTTGAAGAGCCCTTTACTTGTATGCATGAGTTATAATTTATTTACATTACAACATGATAGACCTTTTCCATATATGTATCTAGTGTGGTTCAATAGGACTACCCCTAGGTATTATAGAACCTAAAGTAAATGAGAGATTTGTATATCTCTTTTTAGTTGGCCCACCCTTTTATAAATTTTAAGTATAAATATTCCCAACCTCTTAGGAAGTTTTGAAAATAGTTTGGAGAAACAATAGATTGATCACTCTACTAGGAATTGGTTCCTATTTCCTTAGGCCAATATTCAAGTATTTACAAACTTAAACCTAGGAATTTTGGTGAAAAACAATATTACTATATGTGTGAATGTGAAAAGAATTTGGTATTATTTATAATTCTACTAGTGTATGAAAACTTTTCTAGAGATTCAAAATAAGAAGATTGTTTCAACTTGAAATGATGGTGTATTAATTTTTTTTTTCCTTTCTAAGAGGTGGCAACTCTATTATAAAATGGTTGAAGAGTTTTTTTTTTATTATGTAAATGTTTGACATCTACCTATAAAGCATCCAATTAGAAAAATGAGCCATACGAGGTGCAATATTTTTTAGGTACACTCTATCTTTAGAGGATGAAAACATTAATGAATTAGGCTCTTTTTTAAAATAAATTTGTGGATAATTTTTTTTATAGGTTTATATTTTATATTAATATTATGTTGGTTGAAAATTTTTTAATCAAAGAATGATTACAAAATGTGCCTTTCAATCATGGTACGATGAGATAAAATTTGTCCTCACAAAGAGGAGGTTGCCTTGTTATTACAATTTAACAACTAGTATCTATTTAAATTGTATCTTCTAGACTATTTTTCAAGATGTTACCGATGAAAAAGATTTGATAACTGGCAGACAACCAAGAGGCGGGGGGGCGAATCACTTGTCTCAAAACTTACACAAATTAAACTTAATATCTGATTTGATTATTAACCATTAAAGCATAAATCAACAACACATCAAGAACACACATAATACCAAGATTTTGACATGGAAAACCCGGTCAAGGGAAAAAACATGGTGGGAACCTAACCACAATATGATGATACTCTATTATAATTATATGAAATATTACAATGGGGGATGCACATACATTCAGGCACACTGCCTAGAGCTCACTGCTAAAAAACAACAAGGGCTACAACCCAAGGAAGACTCATTGTCTTACAAATAGATTTAGATTACATCCAGAAGATCATGAACTAAAGAAATAATATCTCCTAATGCCTGGATACAGTTCCGGTTAAACACATAACAACTTCTTCCTTCTCCTACTTCTTCTCTGCCTTCGAAATATGTATTCATTCAATGCACATACATTCTGATTCTCATCCATATACTTACACAATTACAAAGATATTACATTTATTTATACATGACATCAACCTCATCTAGGTCGGCTCAACACACATCACCTAATTAAAAATATATAACCATACATGCTATAAAATCAAATATGGACCAAGCAATGTCGGTTAAGGCATAGCACAAACCCATATCACATGCCTCGAGTGTGAAACACCTCCAAGAATTATGCATCAAACATCTGCAACACGCTACAAGCATCTAGTCAGCCACAATAATAAAGAACACTAACACATCAAATAAAATCACTAATTACGTGCACACCAATCAATGCAGACCACCAACACAAAAGGCACATGATCCAAAAATATCCACAAGCATCATGAATCACCACCGCAACATCTACAACAACTCAAATTACTAGAATCACATCATCATTACACCAAAATTCAAGAACACTAATTGGAATGACTGTCAACCTGGAAAAATAACTTGCACAACTCCAAACCATGAACCAACTGAATTGAAGATACAAACAAACATCCCAAACACTCTTCTAGGTCTACAGATCAAGATATTACAATGTGGAGCAACGCAAATCAAAATACTGAACACTTTGGCAACACTGAATAACAGAAAAACCAGCCACAACAAGAATATCCATAACTCACTCAAATCTTCATGTGAACCTCTAAAAATCATATTGAATCAATTATGCACAATCCTATATAGACCCTTTAATCCGCAAACTCTGATCATCAACGAGTAGAACAAATCAACTCAGTGAACTCACTGTAACATGCTCACAAACAGAGAAATATGTTGACATCAATGACAACACATCTCTCAAATATCATCAAAGCACATATTTGCAGCAATCTCACCAAACATCCAACAATCTCCCCCTTTGGCATTGATGGCAACACATGATGTGAAAAATAATCAATGTCAAAGAAATCAACAACTTTCTCAGATTATTCTCTCCCCCTTAGATTATTACTCATTTTTTCACATGAATCTCTCCCCCTTTGACATCAATGGAAAAGGAACATATTTGCACCACAAAATACATTAACTAACTCACAAAACTAACACATTGACTACTCTCCCTGAGTAGCAGCCTCCACTCATCAATCTGGATCACAAGATATGACTGTGACATTCACTGGACTGATGCATACCAATGCACCTTTGTTTTAATCAAGAGGGGCAATCACCCCTAGCTTCTCTCTGAGATACTCAAAAGCATATTTAGGCAAAGGATTCATGAAAATGTCTGCAATTTGTTCCTTTGTAGGTACATACTCCAATCTGACTTCCTTCTCATTTACCTTGTCCCTCAAAAAGTGAAACTTGATTGATATATGCTTATTCTTAGAATGCAACACCAGATTCTTAGAAATGTTAATTGCACTTGAATTGTCACAATAGGTAGAAATAGGATCATCATATGTACCACTCTGATATCTTTCAACATCTGCTTCATCCATACTACTTGAGTAAATTTGTTAGCAGCAACAATAAACTCTACCTTTGCAGTAGATAAAGAAATAGAATTTTACTTTTTACTCAACCAATAAACCAATCTCTTTCCCAAGAAAAATGCACCACCACTAGTACTCTTCCAATCATCAACATCACCTTCCCAATCAACATTAGTAAAAGCACTCAAAGTAAAATCATCATCTTTAGGGTACCATAAACCAAAACCAGCAGTTCCCTTCAAATATCTGAAGATTCTTTTAACAACTACAACATGAGATTTCTTAGGATCAACTTGAAGTCTAGCAATAAGACAAACAACATTCATGACATCAAGCCTAGTTCGAGTCAAATATAGCAACCCACCAATTATAAATCTGTATTTGGTCTGATTTACTTTAGGTGAATCATCATCTTTAGTCAATTTACATCTGGTCATAATAGGGGTTCCAATTGGCTTTGTATCATCTAGACCAAACTTCTTCAATAATTATTTCACATACTTGGAGTGTGAATAAAAATCCCTTTTTTCTAACTGAGTAATTTGCAATCCCCAAAAGAATTTCATCTCCTCAATCATAGACATCTCAAATTCGTTATGTATCTCATTAACAAACTCTTTGCACAAACTATCATTTCCTCCAAAAATGATATCATCAACAAAAACTTCAACAATTAGAATGTTATCATGATCAATCTTGAAATGCAGTTTACTATCAGTAATAACTTTGTTGAATCCTAGCTTCAACAGATACTTATCCAATCTGGCATACCATGCTCTTGGCGCTTGCTTCAATCCATACAATGCTTTCTTCAACCGACACACCATATCACTCTGATCAGTCAACATAAATCCATCTGATTTCTCTATGTACACTTCTTTCTCCAATTCACCATTTAGAAATGCTGACTTGACATCCATTTGATAAACTTTGAAATCTTTGTAAGCAGCATAAGCAAGAAATAATCTAACAACTTCAATTCTTGCCACTAGAGGAAAATTCTCTTCAAAATTAATTCCTTTAATTTGAGAATATCCTTTACAAACAAGTCTTGCTTTGTTTATAACAACTTCACCTTTCTTATTCAATTTTTTCCGGAAGACCCATTTAGTTTTTATTACATTTTTGTTCTTAGGTCTCGGAACAAGAATCCACATATTGTTTTTCTCAATTTGATTCATTTCTTCTTCCATAGCCTTTACACAATGTTCATCTTTACATGCTTCACTTACATCTTTAGGTTCAATCTTAGAAATCAAACAATACTCAAATTGATCTTTAATTGTTATTCCGACATATATTTCTGGAGTCTGAAGCTCATGATCCTTTTCATCCTTCATGGTGTCTACAGGTAAAGATGCACTATTTTATGATATATTAGAAAATAAAGAGAAAGCAACTTCTCTATGTTCCTTTATTTTCAACAGTTCTACCAATGGGACTGTAACCTTCATTTGGGTCAAAGCCTGAGTCATATCAAAAGTGGAACTGATAATTGACTTAGTATTAATTTTAGCCTTTTCTATTTTTGGTTGGCTTGCCCTTTTAGCTGTAGCAGTCCCTTGTAAATTTCTAGTAGTGTTGTTATCTGTACTCTTTGTCACATCTCTGGATTGATCACCTTTTGCATGACCATCTTGAGGCAGAGTACTATTGCTTGCTATCCTTTTCTGAGATACTTCTTTCATGAACATGGAACCAGGTTCACCGTGATCTCCATCCCTTTTACTAATTTTCAGATTGTAATTGTGCTTGGCTTTGGCTATGGCAGCCTTAGTGAGATTTTTTACCTCTTCATCACTAGGTCTTCTAAGATGAACTTCTCCATCTTCAATGGTTACCACTTTTAAAGTAGGATACCAATCAATTTGTAGCTACCCTTGGTAACATTCATTATAACTTAGTGCATCATACCCACTAGATTCACTTTATGAAGACTTGTTATCACTTTCAACAATAGTGTAAAACATCTTAATATGAGGCTCACCTTCCTTTCTCATGGAGTCATCTAGAGATTGAGCCACAACACACTAATGGGGAGAATGTGGTCCATCACAAGTTGTACACCAGGGAGTATTTTCCATATTGTGCACATTCCCTCCTTTCAAGGGATCAGGTGTATCTCAGTTATGTGTGTTCTTGAGCTTATCATGGATAGGTTTACTATCCTTCCAAGTGGTGTTGTATGGCATATCATGTAGTCTAGGAGGTCTATCTTGCCAATTGTAATGAGGTTTGTCATTCTTACTTACCTTAGTAGTAAGATCTTTCATAGCAATCATTAATTTTTCTATTTTGTCTTCTTCCTTGGCAACTTTATTAGGCTGTTGTTTTGATTCTTTCCATAGCCTACCATCAGTCCTCCTTCCCACCTTTCCAGATGCTTTCCTATTACTTTCTACATTTATGGCAATTATGAAAGCATTTATTAGAATATGTGGGTTTTTATCCCCCAAGATGTAAGCCATTTTAGAATCAAAAGCATTATAGTAAGTGTTCAGACACATATTATCATCTAATCTCATCACTTGGTAGAGCCTATGCATTGCTTTCTGAAACATCGCATTGAATTCTATGACAATCTCATTATTAGACTTCCTGGTATTGTTGAACTCATTGAGCATAAATCTCACATTCCTTTTATCACCATATTGCTCTTGGAAGCAATTCTTAAACTCCTCCCAAGAACCAATGCTATTTATGGGCAGACCCCTGTACCAATCCCTTGCATCATCCACCAAAGACTGTACAAATAATTTCATGATGACATCTTCGTCTACAATCTCATAATCATTTACCAGATCACCAAAATATTTTAAGTGCTCTTCTGCACTTATAGGATTATTGACAGTAAATTTGTGAAGCCTATCCCTCAATTCAATAGGAACATGGTTTGGGTACCCTAGGATTCCCTCGAAGAAAAGTTGTCTGTACAACTCCAAATTAATGGGTCTTCTCAAGAACTAGTTACCAGTAGGATTACTACCCATTTTCATTCTCACATAAAGACCATGAGTTAGAGGGACTTGGTTACATTGATTGGTAGCAGGTACATGGCTGACTGGACCAATACTCACAAGTAGGGTTGACTGAATTTTGACTAGAGGGTGTGAGGAATGCTGAGGTAAAAGCTTATTTGGGTCAATTGAAGGAAAGATTATGGGACGAGCCTTTAGATAATTAATTTTTCCTTTAACCTCTTGATTGGCTGCTTCTAACTCAGCTCTCTCCAATTCCCTTTGTAGATCTTCCCTTTCTTTCCTCATCCTTTCTATCTCAATCTCATGTGCAGACAACCGATGAGAGCTTTCTTCTATAGTTTTAGATCCAGACCCAGTTTCTATGCACTTTTGTTTTCCTTTGTCAATATTAGTTCTAGCAGGTAGTGGATCACTAAGGACCTCCCTATTAGGTTGTACAACAAATTTGTGTGGAGGGTTGATCTTGACAGTTAGATTCTCTCTGATAACTAGACCTTCCTCCTCACTCTTGGTTTTCTCTTGGGTGAACAATTCAAGATCGACAATCTGCCTCAAAAGCCTATCTCTCTCAATCAATTTAGCCTTAACTTCCTTCTCCTTATTTGTTTCTTTTTGTGTCCTTAGAGAGATCAATTGATGAACTCTTCTGTTAAGAGCCTCAATTTATTTGAATACTTCATCTTCATCACGAAAAATCTCTTCAAAATCTAACATATTGACTTGATCAATATCAATCAGACTAACATTCCCATCTACAGTTCTTGGTACAGAATCCATCTTAACATTAGAACTATTTCTATCCTTCTCAGACAAACTAACATGAGAAATTCTCTAATTCAAAACTTAGACATCTTCATTATTAGCAAACAAACCAGAATGAAAACCCAAAATATCTTGCTCAGATTCACGGGAAGAAGAATTTGAATTTGTATATATGGGTCTTTCAGATGACTTACCCATATGATTGCTTTTCTGTATCCAGGTAGCATTAGATGGCTCATGTGCAACTGATATTTTCTGGCCTTTTCGGGACTGCTCAGGCAATCCCCTTTGCAACGTCTCTTGAGGATTTCTCCTCATGTATGATCTGGTGTTCTTCCCTCTCTGCATTATACATGTTTTCCTTAAGATGAATTATTCTTATTCAAGAGCACTGGTTATTTTATGTTAGATTCGCCACCCAAAACTATGGGAAAATAAGGAATTAAGCTTGGCAAATCAATCACAGAAGACAATAGAACAAGAAAATCTTCAGAGAGAAAATAACAAAGATCGGAGATAAAACGGCCCTACAAGGACCAATACACACAATTTCAAACCAATTTTCAGTTAATATAAGCACCAATCTGTAGCATAGATCCACACTATGACTCTCCCCAGCAGAGTCGCCACTTTGGTTGTTCTCAAATTCTGCTTCCCCTATCCCCTCTGTAAGAAAATTTAAAGCCTCTATTGTATGTGGAGAGAATGATAAGAAAATCAAAATCTAGAATAACATATAACAAGGTTTATACGAAACCTTCTACACTTTAAGCCTATCCTAGGCTTAGGTGGGTATACCTCTTGTGAATACTTTAACAATTATAATATAAGATCCACAGTAAACTAGTGTTACAAACCTATGAACCTCATCACCTCAACAATACTGAAAATAAAGAGAAAAACATGTGTTCATTTTCAGTCTTGACCCCAAGGAAGATAGAAAAACTCCATAAATGATATCAGTGCCTATTCTGGGCTACAGAGTCACCCAAACTAAACAAGAGTTCCAAATATGAACATTCACATACATCTCATTGGTTCGGCTTTATCAACCTAATATATACCTGACTATACATAAGTCTTTTCTTTATGCTAGACCCAGTCATCAAATTCAAGCAGAAAACAATTGATTTACTAACAGAAAGGTTTCACGTATATTTAATTCCCCTCCTTGAGAGTAAAACCTAAAACATGTCTGTAAGATTGCCTTGCAAACCCTATTCAATCAAATAACCCTAGATTATTTTAAAAAAACTAGTAAATCAATGAATGCACACAAGAAGACAACAAAGATCTAGGCTCAGAATGCTTTGATCTGTATATTAA
The DNA here is from genome assembly GCF_030272615.1 of Cryptomeria japonica. Taxonomy (NCBI): domain Eukaryota; kingdom Viridiplantae; phylum Streptophyta; class Pinopsida; order Cupressales; family Cupressaceae; genus Cryptomeria; species Cryptomeria japonica. Next base: position 344,520,781 of record NC_081405.1, on the reverse strand, counting down.
TATTCATTTTTGAAAATCTTACATAACTCAAGGTGATTTCTGAAAGAACCAGAAAACCTTAGATATATTTCGGTAGAGTTTCTTTACAAATTCTTGTGATTATTTTTTCAATATTCCTGGAATCCATTTATAATGATAGGGATGCAAACAAGCTTCAAACTTTCATAGGAATAGTTTGTTACAACCATAACTCCCTCTTGAAAGAGGTTACAAATAACCTTCATCCCTAACTTCCTGAAGGTTGTTACAACGCTGCAGCATCAGTTGATTATTCTTGATCCTCTGCTTCTTGCACCATATATTTAACTTTCCATCCCTGAAACACGTCATCATTGGGCCAACAGTAGCTAATAATTTTCTTCTTTAATTTATATAATCTTTTCTAGGTGCTTCTTGACTGCTTGACTTGTGCCTCCAAAAAATCAAAGTGTGACTTCATCTTTTCAATTTCTTCAATTGTTCGAATAAACAAAGATGTGTCATCTGAATTGATGACTTCATTTATCCGTTGAGACAATTTATGTCCTAGCTCATCAAGCCATACTTTTTCATCTTTCAACTGACTTGAACTAACAAAACCTCCAGGAAATATTTCAAACTTCTGGTTAGCATATTCTTTTCTATACAGGTTGGCCTTTCTCTCTAAACCAGCTCTTCCTTCTACTAACCTAGACATACCTTTAACCAACTCACATGTGGATTTAAAATTGACATCAGCCTCTGCCTCTTCATAGGATGAGCACATAAGTTCCAAATCTTCTTCCCTTGCCATCCATTTATTTAAAATTGGCTCCAGAGTAGCCTTGTCTCCTTTCAGATCCATCAACATGCTTAAAACTCTTTATATATATATATATATATATATACATATACAATAGAAGCCCCTATTGTGTCAGCAAATTTCAAAATTGTACCTCTAACCTTCTCTTCATATTTGCTTGCAAAGACAGTCTGAGCTTGCTTCAATTTTTCTATTTCATCCTGAAGAGTCTCAGATGATTGAAAACTAGATGTCCCAGGAGAAGGGGGAAACTCAATGATTGGGGCAGTGGGTGGAGATGTTGTTGGAGTGGCAGCAATCATCAAAGTGGATGACTCACCTTTTTGTTGCGGCCCTTCAATCTGACCTTTTAACTTTGCAATTATTTTATCCTTGTGGGGTAATTCCACCTTAGCCTCATTGTATGCTTTTAAAATCACTTCCATCTTCACAAGGATGTCAACCTTCTCTTTTGCTTCTCTCTCAACTACTGCCATGTTGAACTTTGTAGACTCCAAAGTTGTACTGTTTGCTTCCACTAGCCCTGTGTCCTTCACTCTTTTTACAATCATTCCCCCTGAGTAGCTGGACTCTGAGGGGCCTTTTCTTTTTTTGTTTTCTTCCCTTTTTAATTACCACATGACCAATGCAGCATTATCCTTGTTGAAGGTCACCCCTTCTAAGGGTTGTGTCTCCTTTCTGACAGCATCAAGGATTAATGTGTCAGCTATATCCCACTCAAGGATAATTAACACTCCAGCCTTTGCTATCATTTCTCTCCCCTACTCAGGGGTAATGGCTTCAAATTCAGTCATCATTTATTTCTTAACCTCTTCTTCAATTGCAGATGTATCCTTATCTGGATACTCCATTTTTCTCTTCTCGCTTCTTTTCTTGAAGTTTTCTATGTTCGTTCTCCAAACAAACTGCATGAAAGATCTTGTTTTGACAAAACTGTTATCGACCAAGAACTCCTCACAGGCCTGTTTGAAAACAAAGTCCAATTCTTTGCCTGTAAATTCCCCTACAGTTAGCTCCATTTGGGCACTTGATAGCTCCTCAGGCATTCCTTCTTGTAACTCCTCATAAGTGAGGGTAATTTCCCCAAGATTTCCTAATTGCAACAGTTGCTCTGCTGCTACATGTTCATCTCGCACATGAATTGGGGATTGGGATGGAGAATATAAAGCTTCACCTGATTGTATCTCCTTTCCTACTTTTTGCCTCTAGGGTGAATCTTGGATCTCTACCACATCTATTACAGGCCTTTTTCCTTTTGATGAGGAGGACTTGTCTCTTGCCAGCATCAACACATTGTATGGTGATCTCTTGTGTATTACATACTCTCCCGAGGGCATCTGCTCCAAAAATCTGGCAAAGAGACCAGTACATTCTCTTAGCCCTCAAAGTGAAAAGGTTCAGGGAGAAGGGTTCCATGGTGCTTGGGCCTACCACTGTTAAACCTCCTATCTTTACAAGGGACCACTTCGGAGATGATCCCTCTGAGTCTCATAAACCTTAGCCAATGTCTCAAAATTTATAGGCTCTAAATAATTGGAGACTTCACTGAGTTTGAAAACCTTTCTTAACTCATCATCATTTATTTCAATCAGAACCCATCCATTCAAATTCCTAATTACTTTGGCCACAGGGTCATAATTAGCTGCAATCTAGGTCAAAAGGTCCACATCCATAAAAACCCCAGGCACTATCAATTTTCCTACATCTAGCTCCCACAAACTGTTGTTTGGTGAGAGAGAATGCCTTTGACCAAAAGAAACCCTGAAGAGTCCTAACCCTATCATTCCTATCTATGCATCCCTTAACCAATTTCATTTGTTGTATAGACCATCACTAACCCTTAGGTGGGGAGATTGGGGAACAAGTTCTTTGATCTTAGCTGCACTATTGGTCGACTGAGTCAATTGCTCCAGGAAGTCATCGCAAATGGCTCTTTCCTGGTAATCGACCTTCCCTCTGAATTCTCTCTTTGGAGCCATTTCAATGAATATTTCTTTTTTTAATTAATCAACCCTCTAGCCCCTTTGGAAACTCAAAAAACCTATCACGCCAAGCAATTGACAATTTTTTAGCAGGATCTTCAAGAAACTTACCTGCGATTTGAGAAAATTCGCCTTGCGCTTTGGTTCCTGTTCGAGAATTTTGAATACAAATAGGAAAAACTTGGCCTTATGAGAGATTTATTGCAGTAACTAATGACTTGAATAAGGCTAATTAAGAGGCACGTTTCAGCAATCAATTTCATAAATTCAAAACTTGGCATCAACGGATAATCAATTGCTTTTAAAAACTATGTTTCCTTTGTCACTGTGTCGCAGACCTTAAACTTCACACAACTTCACCTTGCGACTCAGCGAATGTCCTAGATCTCTTCCGAGCTTGTCTGACCTTTACCTTCCTCGAGTAACTTTACCTTAACCATCGAGCACTAACCGCCATCTACTAACTACTTTCTGGGCTAGCCGCTGGCAGTTTGTCGCTAGGTCGTGGGGTTTAAACATCACACAACTTCAACCAGCAGGTCAGCGACAACCATTGGATCTTCTCTTAACAACTCGATCTTTATCGTTTGTTGTAACCGCCTGCCCTTAAACTTTTATCTCACCCTGACTGCAAATGGTTTGTCGTTGGGTCGCGGGCTTTAAACATTGCACAACTTCAACCAGGGGGTTAGCGACAACTGTAGATCTCCTCTAAACCTGTCCAGCCTTTAATTCCTTTTACTATCAAAGTGGGCCCTTTACCTTAGATCACTTAGATCACGAGCTCTTGTCAGGTGTATCCACTTGTCATCCCTTGATTTTCTCACAAGTACATCGGTTTACACCTTCTGACAACCACGTGTATTTTCGGTAACTGGATCATTTTCCCTTTCGGTAGAACGGCCTCGTAAGCACTTCCACCTATTATGTCACGTGTTTACGACCTCATCGGTATCTGCCTGCTGGACTACCACCTGGACTTGCCACATCATTAGTCATTGGGTCGCGGGCTTTAAACTTTGCACAACTTCAATCAGTGGCTCAGCGACCACCGTAGATCTCCTCTGAACTTGCGATCACTTTAACACCCGTAGAAACATCCTCAAAAGGTAGGTCCCACCGTCAGTCGATGGGTAGTGGGCTTTAAACTTCACACAACTTCAATCAGTAGGTTTGCGATATCCATAGGATCAACAAGAACTTGCACAGTGATTAAGAGACCCGACAAGGAACATAAAAGACTTAGGAAAAGGCGAATAATTAAGAAAAATCATAACCCGCCTAGGATAAAACCTAAAAAGGGCCCCTCTTCGCATGATGGACAAACCCTTCCACTTAAGTGGAAAAAGGTAACAAGAACAAAGAACGCAGGGCTGAAAAGATGGAGAAGGTGAATTTGCAAAAACCCCAAACCCTTGGACAAAAAACCCTTCAGAGGCAAAATGAAGCCATGAAAGACCAAAATTAAAAGGATTAAAAAGAGAAAAACACCCAGAATTCTAAACAGTGATAACAACAGCTTTGATTGGGGATGGTTGGATGCAAGACCAACACAAAAACATAGGAAACTCTAGAAAGCAAACCAAAAGCAAACAAGCCTGAAAGAAATAACAGAAGTAAACCTAGTTATGTACAAACTACAACCTACTATGCATGGACTTGTAAAACCTAAGAGAAGTAATACTTCAAGAATTGTCCATGCACTGGAAATTCCTGTACTTCACCATTCATTTTCTACGAGAAGTAGGAGTCTTTTCCATTAAAATCATGGACAATAGAAGGGCCTATCCACAGTGACTCAATTTTTTTATGCTTGCCCTTATCTTGTCCTCTTGAATTCCATTGAAGAACCATGTCACCAATTTGAAACTTCCTTGATGTGGTTCTTTTGTCAAAAAGATACTTAGACTACAACTGAATCTTCAAGTTTATTTTATGAGCCAGAGTCCTAATTTCTTCCACTTCCACCATCTGAACCATTATGTCTTCCATGGGTTCTGACAACTCCAACTCCTCAGCTTGTAGGAAATTATATATAGGGAGAAGGTTATTGACTAGCACCCTAGTTTGTGTGCCATAAACCAATTCAAATAGTGATACACCGATTGCTTTCTTAACAGTAATCCTATCTGCCCATAAAGCCAATTTTAGTTTCTGATCCCAACAGCTTTTGTTCTCCTCAGGAATTTTCTTGATAATATTTAAAAGACTTTTATTGCTGGATTCTTCTTGGTTGTTTCCTTGTGTATGGTATGGTGAAGATTAAGACATGATTATTCCATGGCTAGTACAAAATTTAGTGAATTCTTCTAATCTAAAACTCATGGCATTATCCATTATTAGTTTCACAAGAACACCAAATCCTGTTATGACATTATCCATCAGAAATTCAATGACAACTTTACTAGTAGCTCTTTTAGTAGGTATAGCCTCAATCCATTTAGTAAAGTAATCAGTGGCCACTATGATCCATCTATGACCTCTTCCTGACTTCTCAGTTATCTCCCCAATAAAATCAATGCCCCACTTAAAAAAAGGGGCTTCCACTGTAACTGGGTTAAGGGGCAAAGCTCCTTCATATTTTAACTTGGAAGCAAATTTTTGGCATGGGTCATACCTCTGAACATGCTCATGGGCATCTTTGAACAAAGTGGGCCAATAGTATCCAGCCCAGACTATTTTACCAGTTGTGGTTTTGGCCGAGTAATGGCCTCCACATACTCCATTATGCATTTCAGTTAGCATCCTTCTAGCTTGGGATTTATCTAGGCACATCAGCAACGCCCCATCTCTATTTCACCAATATAAATCACCCTGAATAAGGACATAATTTTGAGACTTTAGTTTCAATGTCCTTCTCTGATTAGGAGTCATTTCCTCCGAGTATGTTGCATCCCTCAGAAAACCTACTACTTCTCAGTATCAGGGTTGTGTCTCAATACTTGTGACCAGGACATTCTCAATTTCAACATTGTTAACTTCAACATCAAGGAAATTTGATTCTGCCATCAACTTAGCAAGACCTAACCCTCTTACCAATTTGGTAATCTTAATTTCTAAATCAAACTCTTGAATCCAAGTTATCCACCTGCACCTTTTTCCAGTGACCTCGAACTGAGATAAGATGTCCTTAACAGCCGCATGTGGGACATAAGCAACTATTTGTGCATTTACAAGATATGACCTAAATGCTTTTACAACTTTAACTAAGGCATATGCTTTCTTCTCCATGATTTCATATTTTAGCTTTGCAGCTTGTAGAGATTTTCTATAGAAAGCAATAGGGTGTTCATATCCCTCAGCATCCTTTTGAAGAAGGATTGTTGCCACTGTATGCTAGGAAGCAAAAGAGAACAATGAAAAGGGAATATTGTAATCAAAGGACTTAAACACTGGTGCCTCCTGAATAGCCTTTTTAATTTTACCAAAATACCTTGCAACTTCTTCATCCCAAGAAAACTTTACATCTTTCTTAAGCAATTTAATAATAGGTTTGACTATTTCAGCAAAGTTAACAATGAATCGTCTGACAAAATTTACCTTGCCCAAGAAAGATTGAATACCTTTGACATTCTTAGGCTCAGGTACATTGTTTATGGCTTCAATCCTTTCAGGGTCTATTCTAACCCCTTCTTTGGAGACAATATTCCCAAGCAACTTCCCTTCAGTGACTACAAAATAACATTTTTTTGGATTTAGGGAAACACCAAACTCTAGGGCTTTGTTGAAAACCTTTTCCAAGTGACCACAGTGGTCATCTTCCCTTTTAGAGAAACATGTTAAATCATCCTGGTACAGAACCATGATGATGTTGATAAATTCCTTGAAAGCTACATCCATTACTCTCTGAAAAGTAGCTCCAGCATTTTTTAAACCAAATGGCATCCTCACATATACATATGTCCCCCAAGGGGTGGTAAAAGCAGTCTTGAACTGTTTGGACTCTTTCACTAATACTTGATTGTATCCTGAGAACCCGTCCATCATGGACAACAAATCACATCTAGTTACTCTTTGCAACATTGTCTCCATATTGGGGGAAGAATAGTTGTCTTTCAAAGAAGCAACATTCAAATTTCTGAAATCAACACAAAGCCTTATGTCCCCATTCTTCTTTCTAACTGGGACTAAATTAGACACCCATGATGAATTTCTTATAGGCTTAATGATTCCCCCTTCCCTCAACTTGGTTAAATCTTGTTTCATTTTGGTCTCCAAAAGGGGGTTGATAGGTCTTTGCTTCTATCGAAAAGGATTAGCATCTGGATGCAAAGGGACTTCATGTTGAAATATATCTTGTTTGTATGCCTACAGGTCCTCATAAGACCAAGCAAGAACATTTTTATACTTTCTCAATAATTTAATGAGGTTGGCCTTAATGTGAGGAGCCAAGTTCTTCCCAATATACACCAACTTAGGGGATGATTATGTCCCCAAGTTCACTTCTTCCAATTCTTCTAACTTAGTGGTTGACTGTTGATGCAAATGACTATCACTATGACTGAACATAGCTTCCAATTCTACTAATCCTTTGGGGATTTCATTAGTTTCCAACTAGACCATGTCATTTCCAAACAATGTTTCTCTATCTTCCACTACTTCTACTAATGCATTGCAATCGATTTTTTGTCCATCATAATCATCCATGCACTGTATGAATCTAAGAATATCTTCATCATCTGCAAACACTTGCCAATTATATACATTATCAGGAATGGTAGACCTAGCTTTTATCTCAACTATAGACACGCCGGTTAATACTACATCATCATTCTTTAATGCAACATTAGCTAAAAAATCAGCCATGATGTTCTTTGATCTTTCTATCTAGTTAATAGAAAACGCAGAAAAATGCTCAATCACATCCCAAACGATGTGTTTATATCTTTTCAAACAATCATTTTTGGATGCATATTTAGACCTTATCTGAGAGACCACCAACTCTGAATCCCCAAATACTTTTAACAATTGAATGCCATGCTTCATAGCAATCTCCATTCCTAATAACAAGGCCTCGTATTCAGCTGTGTTGTTTGTACATTTGAAAGCCAATAGAAAAGAATACTTGAAAGTTATACCTGATGGAGACACAAAAAAAACTCTTGCTTCAAACCCTTCCTTCGAGAAAGCTCCATCAAAGTACATATGCCACAAGCCTTCTTGTTGAGATTCCAATTCATTGACAATGGGATCGATATTTCTCAATTGATATTGAATTGGTTGTACTCTAAAATTGTCAAGATCAACATCAACCATACAATTCAACATATCAGGGTCTATCTTCTCAATTACTTTAGGAGCACATGGCTCTCTATATAACTTAACATGGCTTCCATTTACTAGGATTGTTGCATATGAAAGATCTAATTGCATGTTTCCTCCAACTATTGTAGCCCATTGTCTGGATAATAGCATGCCATAATGGGGTTTTGTGTCAGTTACTACGACATCCATTTTATAGGTTGCTTCAGGAAATGTTGTTATCTTTACCTCCACATCCTTCATTGTACCTACCACAGGTACTTCCCTATTGTCTATAGCATAACATTTCCCATACATATTACTCACTGATAATCCCAATTCTTTCATGACACCATATGGAATCACATTTGCAGCAGCACCAAACTCTATCATACAATTCTTGATTAGCCTATCATTGACTAATAAGGTCACATAAAATGGATCCACCTGGGAAGGTTCTTGAGTAATTGTTGTTCCGACATATATTTCTGGAGTCTGAAGCTCATGATCCTTTTCATCCTTCATGGTGTCTACAGGTAAAGTTGCACTATTATCTGATATATTAGAAAATAAAGAGAGAGCAACTTCTCTATGTTCCTTTATTTTCAACAGTTCTACCAATGGGATTGTAACCTTCATTTGGGTCAAACCCTGAGTCATATCAAAAGTGGAACTGATAATTGACTCAATATTAATTTTATCCTTTTCCATTTTTTGTTGGCTTGCCCTTTTAGCTGTAGCAGTCCCTTGTAAATTTCCACTAGTGTTGTTATTTGCACTCTTTGTCACATCTCTGGATTGATCACCTTTTGCATGACCATGTTGAGGCAGAGTACTATTGCTTGTTGTCCTTTTCTAAGATACTTCTTTCATAAACATGGAACCAGGTTCACCCTAATCTCCATCCCTTTTACTACTTTTCAGATTGTAATTGTGCTTGGCTTTGGCTATGGCAGCCTTAGTGAGATTTTCTACCTCTTCATCACTAGGTCTTCTGAGATGAACTTCTTCATCTTCAATGGTTACCACATTTAAAGTAGGATGCCAATCAATTTTTAGCTGCCCTTGGTAGCATTCATTATAACTTAGTGCATCATACCCACTAGATTCACTTTGTGAAGACTCGTTATCACTTTCAACAATAGTGTAAAACATGTTAATATGAGGCTCACCTTCCTTTCTCATGGATTCATCCAAAGCTTGAGCCACATCACACTGATGGGGAGAATGTGGTCCATCACAAGCTATACACTAGGGAGTATTTTCCATATTGTGCACATTCCCTCCCTTCAAGGGATCAGGTGTATCTTGGTTATGTGTGTTCTTGGGCTTATCTTGGACAAGTTTACCATCCTTCCAAGTGGTGTTGTATGGCATATCATGTAGTCTAGGAGGTCTATCTTGCCAATTGTAATGAGGTTTGTCATTCTTACTTACCTTAGCAGTAAGATCTTTCACAGCTGTCATTAATTTTTCTAGTTTGTCTTCTTCCTTGGAACCTTTATTAAGCTGTTATTTTGATTCTTGCCATGACCTACCATCAGTCCTCCTTCCCACCTTTCCAGATGCTTTCCTATTACTTTCTACATTTATGGAAATTATGAAAGCATCTCCTAGACTATGTGGGTTTTTATCCCTCGGGATGTAAGCCATTTTAGAATCAAAAGCATTATAGTAAATGTTCAGACACATATTATCATCTAATCTCGTCACTTGGTAGAGCCTATGCATTGCTTTCTGAAACCTTGCATTGAAGTCTATGACAATCTCATTATCAGAGCTCCTGATATTGTTGAACTCGTTGAGCATAAAGCTCACATTTGTTTTATCACCATATTGCTCTTGGAAGCAGTTCTTAAACTCCTCCCAAGAACCAATGCTATTTACGGGCAGACCTCTGTACCAATCCCTTGCATCATCCACCAAAGACTGTACAAATAATTTCATGATGACATCTTCATCTACAATCTCATAATCATTTACCAAATTGCCAAAAGATTTTAAGTTCTCTTCTGTACTTATAGCATTATTGCTAGCAAATTTGTGAAGCCTGTCCCTCAATTCAATAGGAACACGGTTTGGGTACCCTAAGATTCCCTCAAAGAAAAGATGTATGTACAATTCCAAATTAATGGGTCTTCTCTGGAATTGGTTACCAGTATGATTACTACCCATGTTCATTGTCATATTAAGACCACGAGTTAGAGGGACTTGGTTACTTTGATTAGTAGTAAGGACTTGGCTGACTGGACCAATACTAACAGGTAGGGTTGACTGAATTTTGACTAGAGGGTGTGAGGAATGCTGAGGTAAAAGCTTATTTGGGTCAGTTGAAGGAAAGATTATAGGAGGAGCCTTTAGATAATTAATTTTTCTTTTAACCTCTTGATTAGATGCTTGTAACTCAGCTCTCTCCAATTCCCTTTGCAGATCTTCCTTTTCTTTCCTCATCCTTTCTATCTCTATCTCATGTGCAGACAACTGATGAGAGATTTCTTTTGTAGTTTTAGATCCAGACCCAGTTTCCATGCACTTTTGTTTTCCTTTGTCAATATTAGTTCTAGCAGGTAGTGGATCACTAAGGACCTCCCTATTAGGTTGTACAACAAATTTGTGTGCAGGGTTGATCTTGACAGTCAGATTCTCTCTGATAACTAGACCTTCCTCCTCACTCTTGGTTTTCTCTTGGGTGAACAATTCAAGATCGACAATCTGCCTCAAAAGCCTATCTCTCTCAATCAATTTAGCCTTAACTTCGTTTTCCTTATTTGTTTCTTTTTGTGTCCTTAGAGAGATCAATTGATGAACTCTTCTATTAAGAGCCTCAATTTCTTGGGATACTTCATCTTCATCAGGGAAAATCTCTTTAGAATCTAACATATTGACTTGATCAATATCAATCAGACTAAAATTCCCATCTACAGTTCTTGGTACAGAATCCATCTTAACATTAGAACTATTTCTATCCTTCCCAAACAAACTAACATGAGAAATCCTCTGATTCAAAACTTGGACATCTTCATTATTACCAAACAAACCAGAATGAAAACCCAAAACATCTTGCCCAGATTCACAGGAAGAAGAATTTGAATTTGCATGTATGGGTCTTTCAGATGACTTACTCGTATAACTGATTTTCTGTATCCACGGAACATTAGATGGCTCATGTGCAACTGATCTTTTTTGGCCTTTTCGGGCCTGCTCAGGCGATCCCCTTTGCAATGTCTCTTGAGGATTTCTCCTCATGTATGATCTGGTGTTCTTCCCTCTCTACATTATACTTGTTTTCGTTAAGATGAATTATGCTTATTCAAGAGCACTGGTTATTTTATGTTAGAGTCGCCACCCAAAACTATGGGAAAATAAGGAATTAATCTTGGAAAATCACTCACAGAGGACAGTAGAACAAGAAAATCTTCAGAGAGAAAATAAAAAAGATCAGAGATAAAACGGCCAGCTACAAGGACCAAATAAACAAAATTTCAAACCAATTTTTAGTTAATATAAGCACCAATCTGTAGCATAGATCCACACTATGACTCTCCCCAGCAGAGTTGCCACTTTTGTTGTTCTCAAATTCTAATTCCCCTATCCCCTCTATAAGAAAATTTAAAGCCTTTGTTGCATGTGGATAGAATGATAAGAAAATCAAAATCCAGAATAACATATAACAAGGTTTATACGAAACCTTCTACACTTTAAGCCTATTCTAGGCTTAGGTGGGTATACCTCTTGTGAATACTTTCACAATTATAATATAAGATCCATAGTAAACCAGTGTTAGAAACCTGCGAACCTCATCACCTCAACAATACTCAAACTAAAGAGAAAAACATGTGTTCATTTTCAGTCTTGACCCCAAGGAAGATATAAAAACTCCATAAATGATATCAGTGCCTATTACAGGCTACAAAGTCACCCAAACTAAACAATAATTCCAAATTTGAACATTCACATACATCTCAATTGGTTCGGCTTTTTGAACCTAATATATGTCTAACATATATATAAGTCTTTTCTTTATGCTAGACCCAGTCATCAAATTCAAGCGGAAAACAATTGATTTACTAACAGAAAGGTTTCACGTATATTTAATTCCCCTCGAGAGAAAAACCTAAAACATGTCTATAAGATTGCCTTGCAAATCCTATTCAATCAAATAACCCTAGATTATTTAAAAGAAGCCAGTAAATCAATGAATGCACACAAGAAGACAACAAAGATCTTGGCTCAGAATGCTTTGATCTGTATATTAATATTCATTTTTGAAAATCTTACATAACTCAAGGTGATTTCTGAAAGAACCAGAAAACCTTAGATATATTTCGACAGAGTTTCTTTACAAATTCTTGTGATGAATTTTTCAATAGTCTTGGTATCCATTTATAATGATATGGATGCAAACAAGTTTTAGACTTTCCTAGGAATAGTTTGTTGCAACCATAATTCATCCTGAAGAGTCTCAAATGATTGAAAACTAGATGTCCTAGGAGAAGGGGGAAACTCAATGATTGGGACAGTGGGTGGAGATGTTGCTGGAGTGGTAGTAATCATCAAAGTGGATGACTCACCTTTTTGTTGTGGCCCTTCAATCTGACCTTTTAACTTTGCAATTATTTTATCCTTGTGGGATAATTCCACCTTAGCCTCATTGTATGCTTTTAAAATCACTTCCATCTTCACAAGGATGTCAGCCTTCTCTTTTGCTTCTCTCTCAACTACTGCCATGTTGAACTTTGCAGACTTCAAAGTTGTATTGGTTGCTTCCACTAGCCCTGTGTCCTTCACTCTTTTTACAATCTTTCCTCCTGAGTAGCTGGACTCTAAGGGGCCTTTTCTTTTTTTGTTTTCTTCCCTTTTTAATGACCACATGACCAATGTAGCATGATCCTTGCTGAAGGTCACCCCTTCTAAGGGTTGTGTCTCCTTTCTGACAGCATCAAGGATTAATGCGTCAGCTATATCCCACTCAGGGAGAATTAAAACTCTAGCCTTTGCTATCATTTCTCTCCACTGCTCAGGGGTAATGGCTTCAAATTCAGTCATCATTTCTTTCTTAACCTCTTCTTGAACTGCAAATGTATCCTTATCTAGATACTCCATTTTTCTCTTCTCACATCTTTTCTTGAAGTTTTCTATGTTCTTTCTCCAAATAAACTGCATGAAAGATCATGTTTTGACAAAACTGTTATCGGCCAAAAACTCCTCACTGGCCTTTTTGATAACAGGGTCCAATTCTTTACCTATAAATTCCCTTGTAGTTAGGTCCATTTGGGCACTTATCGGCTCCGCAGGCATTCCTTCTCATAACTCTTCATAAGTGAGGGAAATTTCCCCAAGACTTCCTAATTGCAACAGTTGCTCTTCTGCTACATGTTCATCTCACACATGAATTGGGGATTGGGATGGATAATATAAAGCTTCACCTAATTGTATCTCCTTTCCTACGCTTTGCCTCTTGGGTGAATCTTGGATCTCTACCACATCTATTATAGGCCTTTTTCCTTTTGATGAGGAGGGCTCATCTCTTGTCGACATCAACACATTGTGTGTTGATCTGTTGTGTATTACATATTCTCCCGCGGGCACTGCCTTTGCAAATGCAGGCTTAGCTAAAATGAGTTTAACCTTCTCAGGGTCATTTTTCAAAATAATTTCCCTTTTCCTTCAAAACCTGCATTAAATCCTCAAAATGGATTATCAAAAATTTGACCTTCTCTTCAAAAGGGGTAAAATTGGCCAAAGGATCATAACTACTGTCAAACTAGTGGATGAAGTCAATGGCCTTCTTAAATGCAATCCATTTTTGTTTTCTTAGTTCCTGTTCATCTAAGTTGAATTCGTTCCTGATCAAATCTTCAGGAAAGTGGAATTGGTGAGCCCTCCCTCCACATCTGACTCTTTTTCTGAACATATCATTGAAAAACCCTTCCGGGTCAGCAATTCTTACTACCGAAGTAGACAACCTAAATTGTTGAAGGAACTTGTCAAAATGCACCCATCCTCCCTTGGTAATCACAAATTGGTGAGCCAGGGTTACAACTGGGAAAATAGATCCCCTGCCTTTGTTTATCAACTCTACTTCCTGCAGACTTCCTAATTGTCTTAACACCTTTGCAATTCCAATCTTCAAGGGGACCTGGTAAGGGAACAGATATGGAGCTCCTCTGAACCCATAAACTCTGAAAATAGTAGAAACAAGGTATAAGTAAATATCACCCCAGTTATGCACAATTTTGATGTCCTCAGCAAATTCTTTTGGCCTGAGGAACTCGAGAAGGGCTTTGGGAATCCTAGGGTTTTCAGAACATATCAGGATCCTAACTCTGGATGTGACTGTCAAATTTTAGGTAGCTAGCATCCTCTCTATCCCAAGATAAGATAGTGCTCCATAATTGAACTGGCATCTCTTCTCCATCCTTCTCTTTTAATAAATCCATCTCCTTGGCAAAGAAGTCTGCACCCTTGAATAAGAACATGTGCATAAGGAGGGAATAGCATCCAAAAGGCCTGAATAATTTGGCATTTTTAATTCCTATTAAACCCTCATGAATAGCATTAGTGAGGTAAGGATCAAAGTCAAATATTATGGCCAAGGATGGGTTAAGGATTTGTGCCAACATAAGCATGTAATGTGTGGGCATGGTTGTTTCTGCATCTTATCCAAAAATTTGGCAAAGAGACTAGTACATTCCCTTAGCCCTCAAAATGAAAAGGTTCAGGGAGAATGGCTCCATGGTACTTGGGCCTACCACTTTTAAACCTCCTATTTTTACAACAAACCACTTCAGAGATGATCCCTCTGAGTCTCATAAACCTTAGCCAATGTCTCAAAATTTATAGGCTCTAAATAATTGGAGACTTCACTGAGTCTGAAAACCTTTCTAAACTCATCATCATTTATTTCAATCAGAACCCCTCCATTCACATTCCTAATTACTTTGGCCACAGGGTCATAATTAGCTGCAATCTGGGTCAAAAGGTCCACATCCATAAAAACCCCAGGCACTATCAATTTTCCTACATCTAGCTCCCACAAAATTTTGTTTGGTGCGAGAGAATGCCTTTGACCAAAAGCAACCCTGAAGAGTCCTAACCCTGTCATTCCTATCTGTGCATCCCTTAACCAATTTCCTTTGTCATACAGACCATCAATAACCCTTAGGCAGGGAGATTGGGGAACAAGTTCTTTGATCTTAGCTGCACTATTGGTCGACTGAGTCAATTGCTCCAGGAAGTCATCGCAAATGGCTCTTTCCTGGTAATCGACCTTCCCTTTGAATTCTCTCTTTGGAGCCATTTCAATGAATATTTCTTTCTTTAATTAATCAACCCTCTAGCCCCTTTGGAAACTCAGAAAACCTAGCACAACAAGCAAGTAAATTTTTTTGAGCAGGATCTTCAAGAAACATACCTGCGATTTGAGAAAATTCGTCTTGCACTCTGGTTCTTGTTTGATAATTTTGAATGCAAATAGGAAAAACTTGGCCTTACGAGAGGTTTATTGCAGTAACTGAGGACTTGAATAAGGCTAATTAAGAGGCACGCTTCAACAATCAATTTCATAAATTCAAAATTTGGCACCAACGGATAATCAATTGCTTTTAAAAACTATGTTTCCTTTGTCGCTGGGTCGCGGACCTTAAACTTCACACAACTTCACCTTGCGACTCGGCGACTGTCGTAGATCTCTTCCGAGCTTGTCTGACCTTTAACTTCCATGGGTAACTTTTCCTTAACCATCGAGCACTAACTACCATCTGCTAACTACTTTCTGGGTCGGCCGCTGGCGGTTTGTCGTTGGGTCGCGGGCTTTAAACATTGCACAACTTCAACCAGTGGGTTGGTGACAACCGTTGGATCTTCTCTTAACCACTTGATCTTTATCGCTTGCTATAACCATCTGCCCTTGAACTTTTATCTCACCGTGACCACAAATGGTTTGTCACTGGGTCGCGGGCTTTAAACATAATACAGCTTCAACCAAATGGTCAACGACAACCGTAGATCTCCTCTGAACCTATCCGGCGTTTAATTCCTTTTACTATCAAAGTGGGCCCTTTACCTTAGATCACTTAGCCCGCGAGCTCCTGCCAGGTGTATCCACCTATCATCCATTGATTTTCTCACAAGTACACCGGTTTATACCTTCTGACAACCACGTGTATTATGGGTAACTGGATCATTTTCCCTTTTGACAGAACGACCTCGTAAGTACTTCCACCTGTTATGCCACTTGTTTACCACCTCATTGGTATCCGTCTACTGGACCACCACCTATACTTGCCACATCATCAGTCATTAGGTCATGGGCTTTAAACTTCGCACAACTTCAATCAGCGGGTCAGCGACCGCCGTAGATCTCCTCTGAACTTGCTATCATTTTAACACCTGTAGAAACATCCTCAAAAGGTAGGTCCCACCATCAGTCGCAGGCTTTAAACTTCACATAACTTCAATTATCGGGTCAGTGATATCCACAGGATCAACGGGAACTTGCACAGTGATTAAGAGACCTGACAAGGAACATAAAAGACTTAGGAAAAGGCGGATAATTAAGAAAAATCATAACCCGCCTAGGATAAAACCTAAAAAGGGCCCCTCTTCACATGACGGACAAACCCTTCCACTTAAGTGGAAAAAGGTAACAAGAAAAAAGAACACATGGCTGACAAGGTGGAGAAGGTGAAATTGCAAAAACCCCAAACCCTTGGACAAAAAACCCTTCAGAGGCAGAATGAAGCCATGAAAGCCCAAAATTAAAAGGATTGAAAAGAGAAAAACACCCAGAATTCTAAACAGTGATAACAATGGGAACCTACCCACAATATGATGATACTTTGTTAGAAGTATATGAAATATTATAATGGGGAATTCACATGCATTCAGGCACATTGCCTAGAGCTTACTACTAAAAAACAACAAGGGTTACAACTCAAGCAAGACTTAATATCTTACAAATAGATTTAGATTACATTCAGAAGATCTTGAACTAAAGAAATAACATCTCCTAATGCCTTGTTACACTTCTGATTACACACATACCAACTTCTTCCCTCTTACACTTCTTCTCTTCCTTCAAAAGATGTATTCATTCAACACACATACATTCTGACTCTCATCCATACACTTACACAATTACAAAGATATTACATTTATTTATACATGACATCAATCTCATCTAGGTTGACTCAACACACATCACCTAATTACAAAAATGTAACCATACACGCTATAAAATCAAATATGGACCAAGCAATGTTGACTAAGACATAGCGCAGACCCATATCACACTCCTCGAATGTGAAAAACCTCCAAGAATTATGCATCGAACATCCACAACACGCTACAAGCATCTAGTCGGCCACAACAATGAAGAAAACTAACACCCTAGAAAAAATCACCAATTATGTGCACAACAATCAATATGAATGACCAACACAAAAGGCATATGATCCAGAAACATCCACAAGCATCATGAATCACCACCGCAACATCTGCAACAACTCAAGTTACTAGAATTACATCATCATTATACCAAACTTCAAGAACACTAACTGGAATGACTATCAACATAGAAAAATAACTTGCAGAGATCCAAACCATGAACCAACTGAATTGAAGATACACATAAACATCCCAAATACTCCTCCTATTCCACATATCAAGATATTACAATGTGAAGCAATGCAGATCAAAATACTGAACACTCAAGCAACACTGAATAATAGAAAAACCAGCCACAACAATAATATCCATAACTCACTCAAATCTACATGAAGAACTCTGAAAATCATACTAAATCATCTATACACAATCCTCTACAAACCCTTTAATCCAAAAAAATTTGATCATCAACAAGAAAAACAAATCAACTCGTTGAACTCACTGCAACATGGTCATAGACAAAGAAATATGTTGACATCAATGAGAACACATTTCTCAGATATCATCAAAGCACATATTTGCAGCAATCTCACCAAAGATCCAATAGTTATAATCACTATATTCTCTTTTTTTCAAAATGCGTGTTTATCCAATTCTCTTACTTCAGAATGGATTTCCTCCTTTTACAACAAAATACAAATGATAAGACATTCATTTTAGCAATAATAACCTAAATAAATTTTAGCCAAACGAAACAATGACCAAATTATGTACAAACAAATCTACAATAGCTAAGAAACTTGGTAAGCCCAAAGTCTTGTGTGGTTCTTCAACTAATTCTTGAAATAAAATTTTGGTGTATAGACCTAACAAAGTCTCTTCATATATATCACAACTTTAACTACTCTAAACAAATAACCAAATGTAGCACAAAGTCTTCACCTTGTTATCAATCATAGAAAAATAGCTCCTGATAGAATACTATAGCTCAGAGTCTATAATATTATACCCTTTATACTCCTTAATGTAATAACTTCATACGCTACACAATTTAATCTTTAAATATATTATGACAAGAATGACATAAGAACAATCGAGCACTATAAGATAAAGTGATTCCAAGATAAATATTGGAAACAAGCTTTATTTCTTTATTGATTAAATTTTTAAATTTCATTTGAAAGCACAAATTCTTAGGAAGCTCTACAAATCCGGTAGAGTTTCGATGCATTACCCAAAAGATCCTTATTTACAATTAATCCCCTCATATTTATAGAGTAGAGATTATGATAAAAAGGAGGAAAAGTTGCAACTAACTTTGACTTATTCAACAACAGAGTCCTATTTGACTTTTAATTTTGATGTTCTTACATGTAATCACAATTTTACAAATTACATGTAAAATTTCATAACAAATTCAATAATGCATAACTAACAACATGAAAATAATCTGTGTCTGAAGACACGTCTTTATTATCATCATCCTTCTTTAGAAAATATTCATATCTTCCAAATTTTGTATACATGTCTAATAGGGTGGTGGCAATTACACCTAATAAAACTTATGCATTGATGGATGTCCAAAACTTGTTCGAAAGGGCTCTCCCATTTTGGCACGGGCTAAGATAATGATTTCAACAGTTGCATATGGAATACATTTTGTGTGTATCCTGTGATCATGGAAATTCATGAGACACGTGTCTAAGAGGCAAAAAAATCTCCTGACTATGCTTCCACACTTTGCATGTATATCTACTAGGGCAGTTGTAACATTGACAAAATTCTTAACCAATTCATATTTTAAACTTTCCTTTTCACCTTCTAGAGATATTTTCATTAGAGCTTGGTTGAATACAGAGAGAAATGAATTTTCCAAGTTGATTACAGTGAAGCCAGACGAAACCAAAACTTGAAGTAAATAACAAACATTTTTTATTTTTTTGGTGGTGTTGATTGTAGGTATTTCAAGTGCTCTTACACCAAATACACTGGGTAGGAATTTTGTTTTCCAAATGTGAAGTTGATGGCGAGTCAGTATGGTTGTCATTGATGTCAACATACTGATTATGTGTTCCAATGATTGGTTTTTTCTCCGCATTTCTGATATATTGTAGTTGTAATCATGAGGTTTTGGTATGTTGTTGGAAGTTGCTTTGGGATGTCATGCTTATGATTTGATGCTCCAGAAGTTGTGCTCTAGAAGTGCATTCAATGACGTTGGTGATATTTGACAGTATTTTCAAACTTTCGCATTTCTCCACATTCTGGTTCTGATGATGATATTTTGGATTTATGTTATTCATGTCTTTATCTTTGTTATCCTGATTCGGGATTTGATGATAGGCTCCAGAGTTGTGGTTGCTGATATGTTCATTTTGGGTCGAGTTGACCTTGAATGTTTCTATTTTTTCTCTAATGATTGTGGTGTATGGATAATATGTTGTTTTGATCGATGTAGTGAATTGTGGTGTGCTCCACTTCTCATTCCTTTCCACTATGGGAATGTTTAGTGTAGACCTATTTCAAATTATGTTCCGTGAATTATTTTTGGCGGACATGGGAAACTCTTATTCAAGAGATTAGTATAAATAACGATGATCATAATGAAGAATATATAGAAGCAAGTGGACTTAAAAGGAAGATGTATTTTCTATGAATGTATGTGAGGTTATGTGAAGTTATGGTTGAGCAGTGTGGTTGTGTGCTATTGTTGTTTGGTAGCGAAGGTAGTGAGCCAAAGGTTTCTTTTGGCATTGCACCATTGTGGCACTTGTTCTTCAGTGATGGATTATTTCTTTTTCTTTCTTCTTCTTCCAAGTAGTGAGGCCTTCTTTTTCTGGCAATTGTAGCTGGGCAGTGAGCCCACCTGCAATGAGAATTCTAGTAGTGAGCCACCCTTTATAAAAATAACCTTAACCAGTGTCACCCTAACAAGTGTTTCATAATTGATAATTATCATTCTTTGTGGTTTTTCCCTTCTTGGTTTTTTCATGTAAATTCTGGTGTTCATGTGTGTTTCATTTGTGTACTCTTTCATGCTTATATATGTTTATGGTTAAGTAATCAAAATTTTGTTTACTGAATTTTTTTTTGTGGAATAAGTAAAAGATTTTAATTGAACAAATTTTGTGAGTAGAACTTGCAAAATGTAGTGGAGTAGCTGGACTACTCTTTCAAGTTGTTGTAACTTGCAGTGAACTCCATTGTTGATTTAGATAGAGATGGTGTCTGCATCCACCTCTTCCAACACTTAGTTGGGACACTTGTTGAACTCCTCCACGAAGTGTACCCTCTTCTCCTCTCCCCTCTCATGGACTCATGACCATCACAATCTAACCTCCTCCACCAAGAGCTCTCTCTTCTCCTCTTCTTTTTCATGGACAACTATCCATCATAGGTTTTCCTCCTCTACCAAAGACTCTCAACACTCTTCTCCACTTTCATGGGTTTTGACCCACCACAAACCAACCACCTCCACCAAATCTCATTGACAACAATGCAAACATGTCACATCTTCATACAAATACGAAACTAGACAACTCTTTATATCCACTAGCTTATGCAAATCAACCTTTTGATTACACAAATCAAAATTTACCTCCACCACTACAATGTCCTCTTCATCACCTCTCATTATAACTACAACCTCTTCTGGTCACTCATCTCCTTCCTCATTCTCTTCACTCAAAATGATTTCTTACTGTAGCGTCCTAAATTGTACTCGCTTACAATTTTGTCCTCAGTTGGGCCCTTACCTTGGCTTTCATCCCCTAATGCCTGATTCTGCTCAGACTATGCATTTTTACTCAAATTTTCATGTTCTGCACTTCATTCCCCAAGATCTTGGGCCTCTAATGTCCAAGAACAAGCTGCCAATGCCCTGGTCCTTTTTAAAAGGGCTCATTTTGGGGTCTCTCAATGGTAACACAAATTGAGCGAGAACCTAGATTGCATGTCGGTTCAGGTCATAAAATTAATATATTTTTCGACTAACATGTATAAAAGGAGGTCTACCCCTCTTGTTTTGACATCAACCCATAAAATTAAAGTCCTTAGTTTCATCCGTCAAATTCAAGTGAGCAAGAAATCAATCTTCTTTCAAGCATTGGAGAAGAAGTAAAGTCAAGATTCAACCATTGGAGAGGGAATTCATGTTCTATGTTTTACAAAGACTATCTACATGAAACCCTAATTCCTTATGAAGGCAAACAAAACTTCATAAAAATGGTATAACATTAGTATTTGAAACATTTTCGGCATTTCCCTCAAAGGAAATCATTTCCATTACAATACTTCATTTACATTTCAATTCTATTTCATGGTTAATTTCAAAACCTGGGTTCGACCTAAGGCAAACCCTTATTCCCAACCATTTTCCCTTCTCTATTGTGTGCAGGAAGAGGTACAAAGATGCAATTCTTAGGATTGACATTATTCACAAAGACAAACAAGTTCTCTTTTGGACGTCGAAAAGATCGGAGGACTAGAGCAATGGGTATTCCAATCCTGACAATTTAGGTTGACATTTTGGGAACAGATCCAAACATTCACATATTGCTTAGATCCAGGTTTGTGGCTATATTTGATGATTGTACCTCACTGTTTATGTATTATTGCTTCAATTTACACACATTTACCCTAATTTCAGCAGCATTGACTAAATCAATTTAATTTAAAGGGAAAGAAGAGGGACATCTAAAACCCCTAGAATCTGATCAAAATATTGGTCTTTTAGGCTTTGATCTATCAAATTTTATCTTTCCCTAATGTAAAGGTTATTAAGCAAAAATTAGTGGTTTTACTACATCATTGGGTGAAAGCATATTTTTCACCCTTTACATTTTGGTGAACCTAAAATCTTACCTTAACTTCTTATTTATTTTCTCAGATCTGAGAGATTATGCATTTATAAATTCAAATCTACATTTACAAGTTAAATTTTCAATTGAAATACAAAAATTTAGAGCTTAAATACACACAAACCCTAATTTTTAATTCTGAAATTGAACTTGTGCGTTGTCTAATTTGGATTAATTATTTCATATTTGATTATTGATGTAATTATAAATTTAAATTTGCACTCATAGATCTCATTTTCAATTGAGTTGTATAAATTTAGTTGTTGAATTCACAAAAACCCTAATTTATAATTCTAAAATTTACTTGTGGGTTGCATAAGGTTTCAAATCTATTTTCAGATCTAATATTTATGATATGCTATGCTATTATTTAGAGGCATTTATCTTTCTAGTTCATAAATCAAATTAGTTAGTTAGTTGGTTAATTGATCTCTTTTACAAAATTTTGCATTGTTTAATCACAATTTTGAATTTCAAATTCAAATTTATCTCCTTTGTGCATGAGTTTTGTTACCATTAGTCCTACCTACAATATTCCCATGAGAAGAAGTTGTAGAATTAAGGCTTCCCTGTTGGCATAATTATTGGTGATGATATAATTGTGATATGATGCTTGATGATCAGTTATTTGTGTTGTCATTGATGGCAACCATGTTTGTTTATGTTTGGTATATCATCTAAGTTATATAAGTTTAGTCTAACCGGCAATAGATTGAGTTTAACAACAAACTACTAAGTGGCAGTCAACCAGTAAGCAGGAACAGAGAAGGAGATGGTTGCAGTAGAGATCATTGTTGAGTTAGATGATGCGGTTTGGAATGTATGCTTATGACATTGTAATGAGTCTTTGACAGCAACCGCATCATGTTTGGAGAACCGAACGTCATCTTTGTAATTGACTGTTGGATATTCAGTGCAGGGTTTGAGAACCGGTATCAAGATCTTTGACTGGAGATGTTTTATGGTTTGGCAGCGAATCTTATCATGTTAATTACTTAGTGATGATGTGTCAAAAATTGTGTGTGATGATAAGATTGCATTTGAGAGCGTACAAGGATCAAATTTCTTGGGAAATAGTGAAATGCTTAACAAAATGTGTTAAGGGTTTGACAGCTTATCCGATCAATGTGTGGTGATGTGTTATGATCATTCAACAGTTGTAATTATCTTGAAATTTGTTGTAATGATCTATATGATGAATTGTAATGATTTGTAATGATCTGGTATGATCTATGATGTAAATTCATTTTAGGTTAGGGTTACGTAATCGACCTAGTTGATAAGGTTATTTAGGTTGCGTTTGAGATGAGATTTTGTGTTGATGATCAGAGAAGAAGAGGGTGATGAACCAGATTGAGATGTCTGCATGTGTGAAGTAGATTGGAGCTGAAATGGATATGTACTAGCAAGCAGAGAGTGCATTGATCAGATCATTTATCTATTATTCCCTAACAGTTGTAGCAACATTAAAATCTCTTAACCAGGTACATCCTAACAGACTTGATCTTGTAAATCCCTTCACTAGGTGGCTCATTAATTTGGGTTTAAATCCTTTAGCAAGGTTACTCCTAATAGGGTAGAGCTCCTAACAGAGTTGAGGTTAAAATCCCTTCACCAGGTGACTCCTAATAGGGGGCGCATTTTGAAAGAGTACAAATTTTGTAGGTACCAATTCCCACCGTGGTTTTTCCCATTTGGGTTTCCACATAAAAAATCCTTATGTTCATGTTGTCGATGGATTGTTAAGTTATTCATTTGATGTCTTTGCTATATTTTCTTAATGAGGAACACTTAAGTAGCTACCGGTAATATTTTGGTAAATCTGATTTGAAGACTGTTTGATTAGCTATCAGTACTGGTTATGAACTATTTTGTGAAGTATTTTGTAGATTGGTGATAGAATGAAGATTTATATCAAAGGTATGGGTGCTTAGTTCTGGCAACATGTTATTACTAAGTATGTACCTCCTATCGGTCCTCTGACAGCAGATCAGCTTAAGGAGTAGCATGAAAGCATTCAAGCATTGGAAGCCATTGTGGGTACACATTATGATACTGAATATATTGATGTCCGTGGTTTAGAAACTACTTTTGAAGTTTGGGCAAAGTTAGAATTAATCTATGGTGGTGATAAGCATGTTGAAAAGGATAAAGAAGAGAGCCTTAGAGGAAAGTTTGATGATATGAAAATGATGGAAGGAGAAAATATCACTAAGTATGGACAAAGGATAAAAGAAGTTATCGGTGGAATCAAAAGTGTTGGTGGTACTATAGAAGAAGACATTGTGGTAAGTAAAATGCTTAGAACCCTATTGCTTTCCTATTCCATTAGAGTGTCTTCTATTCAAGAGTTGAGGTCAGTTAGTAATGATAAGGTTACTGTTGATTCTTTGAATGGTAAGCTCACTCCTTTTGAGTTGAATAGTTTTGATAACAGTGTACCTAAGACAGAATTTGTTTTCAGAGCATCTGTATCTAGTGTACTGGTGAGAAAAGGAAAAGATGTTTTTCAAAGTCATGAATGCAGGTCAATTCATGGCAGTAGAAAAGCTGATGTGGATGATGAAGATAATTTGATGGAATTTGAAGCTAGATTAGCAAAAAGACTTCCTAGAGGCACTCGTAAGTACAAAGGAAAGCTTCCTCCTAAGTGTTTCTCTTGTAACAAGATAGGACATATTGTTGGACACTGTCCTAATAGTGATCAAAAGGAAAAGTTTAGAAAGTATATGGGAAAAGGAAAGAAACAGTGCTATGTTGCAGTAGATGAAGGAGTCACTGATGAATAATTTGAGGATGAAGACAATGAGGATATTGTTTTTGTTGTTGTTAAGGAAGATCTGTCTGATAAGAAGGCTTTAGTATCTTGCATTAACAATAGTGATGAATGGATTATTGATAGTGGTTGCTCACACCACATGACCAGTGATAAGAAAAAGTATATTTCTTTTGAAGAATTTGATGGCGGTGTAGTAAGATTTGGAAACAATTCACCCTGCATGGTAAAAGGTAAAGGTTTTATCGCTTTGATTGGTAAAATTAATGTTGATGATGTATATTGGGTTGAAGGTTTGAAACATAACTTGTTGAGTGTTGGTCAGTTGAATAAAAAAGGTTATCATCTTGAGTTTAAGAATGGAGTGTGCAGGATCTTAGGATGCAAAGGAGAATTAATTGCTACCGGTAAACAAACTAAAGGTAACTTATTCCATTTGAATGCTAATGTAAAGAGTTGTTTGGTTGCTAAGGTTGAAGATAGTTGGTTATGGTATAGAAGTTTTTTTCATGTGAATTTTAATAATGTGGTTAAGTTCAGCAAGTCAAATTTGGTTAGAGTTATGCCACAACTTGTTAAACCAGACAATGTGATGTGTAAAGAATGTCAGTTGGGTAAGATGACTACATCTTCTTTTAAGAGTAAATCTTTTTCTTTTGAGCATATTCTAGATTTGGTGCACACTGACTTATGTGGTCCTATGAGCACTAGAAGTTTTTATGGTGACAAGTATTTCATGATATTTACTGATGATTTTTCTAGAATGATGTAGGTTACTTTTCTGAAGGAAAAGTCAGAAGCTTTCAACAAGTTCAAGGCATTCAAAGCCTTAGTAGAAAAGGAAACTGGTAATAATCTTAAGTGCTTGAGATATGACTGGGGTGGAGAGTTTACATCAGATGAGTTTGTGAGATATTGTGATAAAAATGGAATAAAGAGGCAGTTATCTACTCCAAGAACACCACAACTGAATGGAATTGTAGAAAGGAGAAACATAACCATTGTTGAAGTAGCAAGGACTATGTTGACACAGGAAGATGTACCTAAGATGTTTTGGAGAGAAGCAGTCAGCACTGTTGTATACACATTGAACTGGGTATTGGTGAAGAAAGGTAATGACAAGACACCCTATGAGTTATGGTATGGTAAAACTCCTGATGTCAATTACTTCAAAGTTTTTGGCAGCATGTGTTTATAAAAAGAGATGAATATACTGGTAGATTTAACCCTAAAGGTGATGAAGGAACATTCCTTGGGTACTCTACTAAGAGAAAAGCTTTCAAGTGTTTTAATAAAAGAACAAAGAAGATTGTGGAGAGTGTGAATGTAAAAGTTGATGAGTTCTCTGATAAACCTGATGATACTAGCAAATTTTATCCAGCAGATGATGAACAAAAACTTGTGATTATTGAACCGGAAGTGCATAAATATGTTGAGAAGAATTGTGCAGATGAAGATGCTCAACCGATATAAGATGAAGAAGATGAAGAACAAGAAGAGGTTATTGCACTAGAACGGGTTATACCTAGGTATGTAAGGTTAAATCATTCTGAAAACCAGATAATAGGTGACAAGAATGTTGGAGTGCAGACTAGAAGAAAAATCAGAGAAAGCTCTTGTTTGATTTCCATTGTTGAACTAAAGATAGTAAGAGAAGCTCTTAAGGAAGATGATTGGATAAAGACAATGAATGAAGAGCTTGATCAGATTGAGAAAAACAACACTTGGTCACTTGTTCTTAGACCCGAAGACAAAAATGTGATTGGTACAAAGTGGATATTTAGAAACAAGCTAAATAAAAGATGGTGAATTTGTTAGAAACAAGGCAAGACTAGTTTGTAAAGGGTATACACAAGAAGAAGGTGAAGATTATGGAGAGACCTTTACATCAGTTGCTATACTTGAAGGAGTTAGGATGCTACTTGCATATGCATCTTTTAAAGGTTTCAAAGTTTACCAAATAGATGTAAAGTCATCATTTATGAGTGGTATTCTTGAAGAAGAGGTGTATATTGAACAACCGGATGGGTTTGCATTGACAGAAGATAAGGATATGGTATGCAAACTACATTAAGCATTATATGGATTAAAGCAAGCACCAAGAGCATGGTTTGAAAGACTTCATGCACATCTGAAAAAGATAGGATTTCAGAGAACCGGTGAAGAAAACAATATTTATTTGAAGATTGAAGGAGACAAGATGTTGATTGCATAAGTATTTGTTGATGATGTCATATTTGGAGGAAATGATGATATGAGTATGACTTTTGCAGATGAGATGAAGAAAGAGTTTGAGATGTCTTTGATAGGTGAGATAAAAAAATTTCATTGGTTTGTAGGTCCAACAGCTGGAAGGTGGAATTTTTATCAGTCAGTCTAAGTATGTGAAGGAAGTGTTAAAGACCTTTGGGATGGAAGACTGTAAACCGGTTGGAACACCTATGGTTATAGGTTGCAGACTGTCAAAAGAAGATGATTCACCCTTAGTGGATGAGAAGGAATATAAATCTATGATTGGGAAACTTCATTATGTTGTTCATAGTAGACCAGATATTGCCCATGTAGTTGGTTTAGTAGCAAGATTTTAAAAGAGCCCTAAGGAGACACATATGACAACAATGAAGAGAATATGCACATATCTTAGAGGGACAGTTGATTATGGATTGTGGTATCCATATAAAGGCAATTTTTCTTTGCAGGTATTCACTGATGTTGATTGGGCGGGAAATGTAGATGACTAGAAAAGCACAACAGGTGGAGCATTATTTCTAGGTGGTAGACTGGTATCTTGGACCAGTAAGAAACAAACTTGTATATCTCAGTCTACAGTAGAAGTAGAGTATATGGCTGCATCTATGAATTGTACATGGATGAGGCATATCTTGGAAGGATTCAAGAAGGATATGTCAGAACCGGTGATCATACATTGTGATAACACTAGTGCTATAAACATTTCAAAGAACCCAATACTACATGCTAGGACTAAACATATTGAATTGAAGTATCACTTTCTAAGAGAAAGAGTACAGGAGAAGAAAGTGATATTGGAGCATGTGTCGAGTAAAGAGCGGTTGACAGATATATTCACTAAGCCATTGCCTAAGGCTACCTTTGAATATCTCAAAGGTAAGTTAGGGGTTATACCCCTACCCTAGATCAACTAGGATGTTGGTGATGCATCAATCCAGTGGACTTCTTGAATATATTTCACTGTGGATTGATGAAAAGTGGGCTACTCCTCAAGGGGAGCAGCTAAGATGAAGCTGCAAAGATGAAGACATAAGATGCCTTTTCACCTTTGGCATTGTTGTCAAAGGGGGAGATGAAATGTAACAGTCATGGAGAGAAGAACAATGATAGGGAGAAGTAATGCAAATGAGGAGAAGAACAAGTGAAGCACAAATCAGTATAGCATGGCATGATGAATTCTTGATATTTGTTATCAATTGATTATTTTAGTTGTTGCATTATTTTAGTGTTGCCATCAATGTCAATGGGGGAGATTGTTTGCATAACTGTTGGCGATGATATATTGATGGATTGTTTGTGATGATATAACTGTGATATGATGCTTTATGATCAATTATTTATGTTATCATTGATAGAAAACCATGTTTGTTTATGTTTGGTATATCATCTAAGTTAACTAAGTTTAGTCTAACTAGTAATAGATTGAGTTGAACAAAAAACTGCTAAGTGGCAGTCAACTGGTAAGAAGGAATAGAGAAAGAGATGGTTGTGGTAGAGATCCATGTTGAGTTAGTTGTTGCGGTTTGCAATGTATGCTTATGACATTGTAATGAGTCTTTGAAAACAACTGCATCATGTTTGGAGAACCAAACATCATGTTTGTAATTTACTGTTGTATATTCAGTGCAGGGTTTGAGAACCGGCATCAAGATCTTTAGCTGGTGATGTTTTATAATTTGGCAGTGAATCTTATCATGTTCATTACTTAGTGATGATGTGTCAGAAACCATGTGATGATAAGATTTCATTTGAGTCGTACAAGGATCGAATTCCTTGGGAAACAACAGAATGCTTAGTAGAATGTGTTAAAGATTTGACAGCTTATTAGATCGATGTGCGGTGATGTGTTATGATCATTCAACAACTGTAATTGTCTTGAAATTTGTTATAATGGTTTGCATGATGAATTGTAATGATTTGTAATGATTTGGTATTATCTATGATGTAAATTCATTGTAGGTTAGGGTTATGTAACTG
The DNA here is from genome assembly GCF_030272615.1 of Cryptomeria japonica. Taxonomy (NCBI): domain Eukaryota; kingdom Viridiplantae; phylum Streptophyta; class Pinopsida; order Cupressales; family Cupressaceae; genus Cryptomeria; species Cryptomeria japonica. Next base: position 344,491,528 of record NC_081405.1, on the reverse strand, counting down.
ACCTAGTTGATAAGGTTATTTAGGTCGATTTTGGGATGAGATTTTGTGTCGGTGATCAGAGAAGAAGAGGGTGTTGAACCAGATTGAGATGTATGCATGTGTGAAATAGATTGGAGCTGAAATGGATATGTACTAGCAAGCAGAGAGTGCATTGATCAGATCATTTATCTATTGTTCCCTAAAAGTTGAAGCAGCATTAAAATCCCTTAACCAGGTAGGTCCTAACAGGCCTGATCTTGTAAATCCCTGCACCGGGTGGTTCATTAATTTGGTTTTAAATCCTTTAGAAAGGTTACTCCTAACAGGGTAGAGCTCCTAATAGATCTGAGGTTAAAATCCCTTCATTGGATGACTCCTAATAAGGTCTTCTCTTAACCGGGCATTATTGTAAATCTCCTAACCAAGCTAGGCCTTTAATAGGGCGCATTCTGAAAGAGGCCTTTAATTGGTGCCGAAGTTCTTGGTTACACCCAAGCTACTAGTCAAGTCAATCATTATATTCATATGCCTACATCCTTGCCTAGCGTGCCTACATTCATGTCTTCTATCATGAATAATTTCAAACCAAATGTTAATCCTACACATGTTAGTCAAGGGGGAAACTTTATTAATCAAAATTATTTTATACCTCCTTCTTCAAGTCTTCCATTTGTGATCCAATCATCCCCATACCTACATATCATAGTGTTCCACCTCTTTACTCTCAACCTCCACCTACATACAACAATGTTACTCCTTCATCACAATCCAATATGTCCAATTTCAATCCATCCACCAAAGCAACCATCAACAACTTAGCCCAAACCATTTCATCTTTACAACAACAATTGGCTTTCATTACCCAATCCAAGTTTAATGTGCCCACATTTGATGCAATGAGCCCATTATTCAATGAAATTGTCCATGTTGTCCCTCCTAAACATATCAAAGTCCCTCGATTGGAGATTTACAATGGAAAAATTGATCACTTAACTCATGTTAAAACATTTTAAACTTTGTTTAGTGACTTTGCTCATGATCAAAGACTTATGACTAAATTGTTTAGTCGAACCTTTAGGGATAAAGAATTGCAATGGTATTGTTCTTTGCCTCCTTATTCTATTACATCATTTCAACAATTAGCTAATGCTTTTATTCAACAATTGTATAATAATATTGGTCCTAAGATTACTTTGACTAATTTGATTCATTGTAAGCAAGGTGTTAAAGAAAAAGTGACTGATTTTATTGGTAGATATAAACATTTGTATTCTCAAATTGCTTATGCTATTCCCAATCAAGATGCTCAAAGAATTTTTATTGCTAATTTACAAAAAGGCATTAGGAATAAGCTTCTTTTTTCAGAGCTTACTTCCTTTATGTAGTTGTGCACAATGCTTCATAATTATCAGCTTCAAGTGAGTCAATTTGAAGCATCTCCTTTAATGGCTCTGGTTGATAAGAATGAGAGTGCTCAACAGTAGTGAAGTTTAAACTAAACTAGGTATACATCAAGATCAATGACAACATTAATACTCAATTGGCTGCCACAACATCGGGTATGGCCCCTTTATCCAAATACTTTAGAAAAGAATTTACTCCTCTTTCTGAGTCTTTGCGTAGCATAATGACACAATTGGTAAATAAAATTGTGTTGAAACTTCCTCCCATCAAGCCAATTGATACCTCCAAGTCTTTCCCACCTTATCATGATCCCAAAGCCTTTTTCCAATTTCATTGTCAACCTGATCATGATACTAAGAAGTGTTATACCTTAAGGAGTACAATTCAAGGTTTTATTGATAACAATACCATATCTGTAGCAGGTGTGAATGACAAAGGAAACAAATCCATAGCTTTTCCTAATCAAAATCTACAAATCTTTACTAATCCTTTGCCTTCCAATTCTACTAGTGTGGTTGAGTCTAAACCTTTTTTATTTTTCTCCCAATGACCTTGGTATTGAGTCTAATGTGGTGAATCTTGTTGACAAAACTACACCTCATAAGGACTTATGTATTACCTTTGATCCTAGTGAGACTATTTTTGCGCCTGATGGCCCACTATATATCATTGTGAAGATCAAAGACAAACTCTCATGAGAGGTGCGCATTGATCTAGCGTGTATGGTGAATGTGATCACTAAAGAATACCTCTATACTTTACAATTACATCAAGTATCATATGATAAATCTAATATAGTGGTCAAGGTGTATGATGTTTTCTCTTTCCCTACTATTGGTTCTATTACTCTTCTTGTTGAGGTTGGTACTAAGTGCTTAGATTTCATTTTTTCTATCATTCCTACATCAGATCAATTTCATGTGAAGTTGGGACATCATTTTCTCTCTTCCATGAAAGCAATCCCTTCTATTATTCATAAATGTCTAAAATTACCTCATAATGACAAAATAATAACAATAAATCATAGTATATATCAACCCATGGTGAGGCATGAAGATATCACCCTTGATTAGTTTTGGCCTAAACAATTTGAACCTCTTAAGCCTCAAAATGATGCTCTTTTTTAATCATATCGAAAGTGGAAGAATAATATGTTTTTATCTTTGAGTAATCCTAGAAACCATAGATATATTCCTCCTCCTCATGATGGACCTGGTTGTTAGGTCCAACTAGGAAAGCTAATGTACTGAGAGGGGAGGGGTGAATCAATACTTCAAAACTTTTCTTCAACGACAATTTTACTATTAAACATAAACTGAATACTGTTGATCTCATAATATATAATGTTGAAACATAATCACATAAATAACATTCATACAAACTTCAATCCATAACACAATGATTTTGATTATGCAGAAACTCTTGGTTAGAGAGAAAAACCGCGGTGGGGATGGCACCCACAACTTCACTACTGCAATAATCAAGATTGCTCGGTTAGAGCTACATGTTTAGCTATTTCTGATAGTTTACCTTGCTAGGAGTACAAAGATCTTTAGATCTACCTTGCTAAAGGATTTTACAAACACTTTTACAAAATGTTGTACCTGGTTAAAGGATTTACAATTTATAGACTTTGTTAGAGTCTTTTACCCTGTTAAAGGTTTCTAACTCAACTGAAAATAATTCAATCAAAATCTTTACAAAATATCTACAACTTTACATCTGAAATGTTATAGTAGACTCTATGTCCTCAATATGAAATTACCTTTCTCATAGCATACCTCGGTAATTGATAAGTCAACTTGGTGACCACTTCTGTATACTCTGTCACTTAAACTGTTCTTTGAAAAACCTTCTCGGTGACCTCTGAATATCTCTATTAATCTTCACATTTTATCTTCTCTCAAGATTTTCATTTTCAACTCATCATTTTTTCCTCATGATTAGATACTCAAATCATTTTGTATGTATAGATCTCTGAGACGGTGATCTTTTTCATGCATCGATCATACAAACATGTTTTATCAAATGAATAAACATAGAAATTATTTCATTGGATAAACTCCTTCAAAATCATACAAAATATTTAAATGCAATTTCCTATGTAATAATGGTTCCATGTTCTCGAATCTTGTAACACATTTCACATGTGTGTCCAGGTTCATTGAATCTGGTAACACGTTTTCACTCGGTTTAGATTGACTCGGTATACCTTCTTTGTTGCTCGGTAGACATAGAACTTTACTCGGTAGACAGCTCGGTGTGTCTCATCTCGATGACTAGCCTTTCTCTATAACCGACACCTTAGTAATTACCGATTGGACATTTCGGTAGTATTAACCGACTAGAGTATATAGAATGACTTTGGGCATACAACTAATGACAACTTAGTAAATAGCAACAATCTCCCCTTTTGAAATTAGAAACAATCTATATACTTACAAAATAAACTGAAATGACAGTATATACATTTGTTCAAATACATACTCAATTACATACTCCCCTTATCAATATGCTGAACAACTTGATGATCTATACTTTGTATTTCATGCTCCTGATGTTCTATGATCCCCCTATCAATTTCAACTATACACTCGGTATATATATTATTAACTTTGTACACTCAGATACTCTGTATACTCGGTACATACTCGGTACACTCCCCCTTTTTGACAAACATCAAAACTAGTTCCCATTTGGTGGGGGAAACTTATCAAAAATAGATTTATACTTTGTACGAGCGTCTTTGAGAGCGGTGGTAAGTGCATCCTTGACACTTTCCATTAGATAATTCTGAGTGGTGATATCAGTGGACAGTGAGATCAAACCATCTAAAGTGCTTCCCTTTGCTTGAGTGGACAATTGGGTAGCTCGGTTGATTTGCTCTTGAACTGATGATAAATGAGGAATAAATAATGTCTGAAGAGTCATGGTATCCATCCTCATTTTGTGCTTTGCATTCTAAAGTTCTAACTATTGAGCCATAAGAGTGATAGTTCTGATACTTAATGTAAGTACAGATCCAATAGCCAACAAGATGTGAGGGGGGGGGTGAACCATACAAACTTAATCTTCCATAAAAACATCAGATTCAACCTTGGTAACATATACTTCAGTAATAAAACCAAAATTGTTAAACATGCAAACTCAAAAGCATATAAACATCACAAACCTCATAACACCAGATTTAACATGGAAACCCAAATAGGGAAAAACCACTATGGGATTTCGGACCCAATAAGAAATATACTCTTCTAGAGTATGCTCCGTTAAAAGCAAATCCTGTTAAAGATTACAAACACATTGCTAGATGTGACTCGGTTAAGGGATTTCCCTCAGATCTGTTAGGATCTTCACCTTGTTAGAAGTGACCTTGTTAAAGGATTTCAAACACTCAATCAGAATGTCACCTTGCTAGAGGGTTTTACAAATAAGACTGTTAAGTCCACTCAGTTAAGAGATTTTCTGTCACTTTCACAAAATAACAGTAATAAAAATTTATCTGCAACTTCACATCTAAAATGTTGAAGCAGATTCCTATTTGTTCAATACAATCTAGACATAGAACTAATCTTGTCCATCTGTTAGGCTTCTATACTCTGTTATTCAAACAGGTCTTCAAGCTTCTGTGCTCGGTAATCACTATGTAGCATCCCTGTGCATACACTTGTCTGCATGCATTGTTTATCAACAGTTTCCTATTTATAAACAATTAGCTGACCGCTTAATCTCCTTGATCACATTTCCCATGATCAATCATAGCCATCAGATCTTCAATCTTGTCCAGGTTCAATGTATCTTTCGATCTGAAAACATTTTACCCCACATTGGATCTTGCATACATTTCTTGGAACTTGTGCCAGGGTATTGCGGTTCAATCTAAGCTATAGATCTTCATGCCGACTTTCCTTTGCCTTAGATTTATTAACAAACTTTATCCATGGTTCACCAATCATTTAATCAGTTCCAGCTCGTTAGCTTCCTTCATTAAATATCGTATGTAAACATTTAATGCATTCTATTATAGCTTGGTTACAACTCGATAACAACTCGGTGAATATTAAACTTCACTCGATAGACATTCTGCCTTCATTAACCGATAGCGATAACCTTAGGGTTTACTGACTAGGTTCCTTAGGGTTTACCGACGAGGTTCCTTGTTTGGTAACATAGTATAGTATTAACCTTTACAATTTACAACATATGTATGATGTTAAAACAATCTAAACATCATGATTTCATCATTGTCTGACTCGGTAATAGTTGCCCATTGAAATACCTTATTCATCCCCTTATTCATCATATTCTTTCCTGTGTCTTTTACCGACATCTTTATACTCTTTTAAATCATACTTCTCAAGATATGGCAACATCATACTGAATTAGAAAATCAATTTCTTGACATCAATGACAAAATAATAATATCAAGACAGTAAACATCTTTAATCAGTTATATCCATAATCATCAACAACCTTCTCAATATCCTTAATGAAATTCCAACAATCTTTCATTGTCTGTTATAAGGCTATATTGCCAACAATCTCCCCCTTTGGCATTGATGGCAAAACCAATTGATTTGACCTTAAAAGATTCGGATTGCTGTGATTCTGAAATGCTGAAATGCTCTCCCCCATACATTAGACTTCTTCTCTTTTCTTTAGTCTTCTTTCCAATCTTTAGTCTTCTCAATCTTGTTTTGGTCTTCTCCCCCAATATTAGTCTTCTCCCCCTTTGACAACAATGCCAAAAATTAAAGAACTAAAACATAATTTCTTTCTGTATGAAGTGATTTCCTGATGTTGTGTATCAACTGAGTCACGGTCAGAGCATTTTGTCTTTAATTCTTGTTCCCTATAATATTTCCTGTACACTTTTAGAAAACATCCTAAAGTGTATAAATCAACATCAACTCCTAAAAGATATTCGATAGAGTCATCGGATTGATGCTTTCACCGAACTTGGTCAGTGACTAGAAGATAGGGGTAGGACCCCTAACTTGCTTCTGAGATATTCAAAAGTTTCCCTTGGTAGTGGCTTGGTGAAGATATCTGCTATTTGTTCCTTTGTGCTAACATACTCCAACACCACTTTCTTCTCTTGAGCTTCTTCTCTAAAATAATGATATTTGATAGAGATGTGATTTGTCTTAGAGTGCATAACAAGATTTTTTGAAATATTAATGGCACTAGTATTGTCACAAAATATAGTTACTGGCTCAATAACTTTCTCATTTATACCTTCCAACAGTTGTTTGATCCATGCAATGTTGGTACAATTCAGTGTTGCAGCAACGTATTCAGCTTCTGCTATTGACTGTGAAACACGTCCTTGTTTCTTGCTAAGCCAACTCACTAGTCTTTCTCCTAAAAAGAAAGCTCCTCCACTTGTGTTTTTTCTGTCATCAATGTTGCCTGCCCAATCAGCATCACTATAAACTTTTAAATCAAAATCATTTCCTTTCTGATATACTAAGCCATAATCCTCTGTGCCTTTCAAGTATCTAAAAACTCTTTTGATTGCTATCATGTGTGTTTCCTTAGGATCTGCAGAGAATCTTGCAACTATACCTACTGCATGTGCTATGTCTGGACTGCTGTGAACAACATATTGTAGCTTTCCAATCATGGATCGGTAAAGTGTCTCATCAACAGATGCAAATTCATCATTCTTTGATAATTTATAGTTGGTAGTCATAGGAGTACTTACTGGTTTCGAATCCTCCATTCCAAATTTCTTCAAGATTTCCTTTATGTACTTGGATTGCGTAATGAAAATCTCATTTTTCATTTGCAATATCTGTAAACCTATAAAATACTTTATCTCACCGATTAATGACATCTCAATTTCTTTGCTCATTTCATTTCCAAAGTTCTTGCATAAAGAGTCATTTCCACAAAATATAATATCATCAACAAATATGGCTGAGATCAATATTCCATTTTCATCATTCTTCATGTACATGTTGTTGTTCTCACTTTTCCTTATAAAACTAATCTTAATCAAATAAGAGTGCAATCTTTCATACCATGCTCTTGGTGCTTGTTTCAAACCATATAAAGGTTTGTTCAATTTACATACCTGATCTTTATTATTGTCTTCAACAAATCCTTTAGGTTGTTCAATAAAAACTTCTTCTAATATTCCATTCATAAATACAGATTTGACATCCATTTGATATATCTTGAAGTTTTTGAAAGAAGCATAGGCCAACAATGTTCTTACTCCTTCCAGTCTAGCAATAGGTGCAAAAGTTTCACCATAATCAATTCCTTCTTCTTGAGCATAACCTTTGCAAACTGGTCTTGCTTTGTTTCGAATGACCTCTCCTTTTTCATTTAGCTTGTTTATGAAAAATCCACTTTGTACCGATTACATTTTTGTCCTTTGGTGTTGGGATTAGTGTCCATGTGTCATTGCTCTTGATTTGATCAATCTCTTCTGTCATAGCATTTATCCAATCTTCACTGTTAAATGCCTCTTTCACTATTCTCGGTTAAAATTCATATATCAAACATGTGTTCTATCTTAGTTTGTTCCTTGTCATCACTGGATCATCCTTATCTCCTATAATCTGACTTGGTGCATGATGTCTTCTGACATACTTGGCTAATATAGGCTCGGTAGGTTCTGTATGATCTTCTTCATCACTCGGTAACTGGATATTCTCTTCATTTTCTTCAACAGTCTTCTCGGTAAGACTTCTCGGTTGAACATAAACAAATTCATCATAGTCTTCTGGTTCCTTGGAATTTCCTTCATCATTTATTTCTGCAAATTCATCAATTTTCACATTTACACTTTCCACTATTTTGTTAGATGATTTGATCAGACATTTAAATGCTTTGCTTCTAGAAGAATAACCTAGAAATGTTCCTTCTTCACTTTTCTGATCAAACTTGCCATTTCTATCATCTTTATGAACATAGCATCTACTTCCAAAGATTTTAAAATAACTTACATTAGGTTTCTTATCATACCAGATTTCATATGGTATCTTCAAAGTACCTTTCTTCAATTGAACTCGGTTCAAGGTGTAAACAATTGTGCTTATTGCTTCTCTCCAAAATGTTTGTGGCACCTTCTTTTCAATCAACAGTGTTCTAGCACAATCCACAATAGATCTATTTCTTCTCTCAGCTATTCCATTCTATTGTGGAGTTCTTGGTGCAGAGACTTGTCTTTTAATACCATGATCATTGCAGAATAAGTTGAACTCATCAGATGTGAACTCTCCTCCTCTATCCGATCTAAGATATTTTAGTTGTCTTCTTGTTTCATTGTCAACTCTTGCCTTGTACCATTTAAACATTTGAAAAGCTTCTGATTTTTCTTTTAGAAACATTACTGACATCATCCTTGAATAGTTATCCACAAATAATATGAAATATTTATCACCAAAATAACTTTGAACTTTCATAGGACCACAAAGATTAGTGTGCACTAGATCTAAAATTCCCTTAGAAGTGTAAGACTTACTTGTAAAGCTTTATCTTGTCATCTTACCCATCTGGCAACCTCGACACATAGCATTCTCAGGTTTTTCAAGACTCAGTAGACCTCTTACTCGGTGCTTCTTACTTATTTTGATCAGATTATCAAAATTTACATGACAAAACCTTTTATGCCATAACCAGGTATCATCTTTCTTTGCATACAAACACTTATTACGAGTTGAGTCAAGGTGAAATGTGTTACCTTTTGTTTGTGTCTCGATAGTAGCTAACTTTCCATTCTTGTCATGAACTTTAACAATTCCCTTCTGAAATTCTATTCGGTAACCTGTGTTGTTTAGTTGTGCTACTCTCAACAAAAACCTTCAGCCCAATAAACATTATTGCATCTTGCATTATCAAGAAGTGTTATAGATCCTTTACATCTTACCGGACATGGTGCATCATTACCAAAGCTAACATAGCCTCCATCATAATCTTCTAATATAACAAACTTGTGTTTATCTCCTCTCATATGATGTGAGCATCCACTATCTATGATCCAAGAATCATTAGTGTTTATGTGAGATATTAGGGCTTTTTCTTCATACTTTTCTTCATCTGATCCATCTTTGATAGCCACATAAACTACTTCCTCTGTATCAGTTTCATCTGATTTATCATCATTGGATTCTTCATCGGCTATTAAGCATGTCTTTCTATCTCTTCTTCTGAAGTCTCGGTGTCCTCTATAATGATTATCTTTCTGTCTGTCATCTCGGTAATCTCTCTTTTCAGTAAAATCTTTGTCAAGACAGTTAGAAGCCATATGTCCTATCTTATCACAATTGAAACATTTCAAAGGTAGTTTTCCTTTATACTTAACTTTGCCTCTCGGTAAACTTTTGGCTAGTGCTTCAAACTCTTCTTGCTTTCTGATTTCCTCATACAGTTTGTGTACTTCTTCCATGTTCTTACAAAATCTTTCACTTGCTCCACTGTGATCTCCTTCAGAGTACTTATACTTTCTTTCATTGAAATCATTAGATTCATCAAGATGAAAAGAACTAAATGCAGATTCAACGTTATTTACCGAAGATCCACTGTTATCAAAGTTACTTAACTCAAATGCATGTAGCTTACCTATAGTAGCATCTAAAGAAACTAGCATATTAGGTACAAACCTCAATTTATTGATTGCAGAGACTTGGATTGCATAAGCTCATAGAAGGGTTCTTAACAACTTACTTGTTATATCCTTTTCTTCAATAGTTCCACCTGCTCCTTTAATTTGATTGACAATCTCCTTTAGTCTTGTACTGTACTGAGTTATGTTCTCACCTTCATTCATCCTCATAGATTCAAGTTGTCCTCTTAGACTATCTACTTTTGCTCTTTGAACATGTTCATCTCCTCCATACACTGATATGAGCTTATCCCACATTGCCTTTGCATCATTACAGCCTTCTAGATCATTAAACTTTGAATCGGTCAATGCAGATGTTATTTCAATCATTGCTTGAATATGTTCTTGATTTGTCTTTATCTCTTCCATAGTCAATGGATAGGTGCTTGGTGTAACAAAATCATTCTCCAGATAGTATACAGCATATTCTCCAACTCCTGATAGATGTAGCTTCATTCTAATCTGCCATGTAGAGAAACTTGACTTGTTCAGCTTCGGTGCATCCCTCTTATACATCTTTGGATCTTTAACTCAAGTACCTTTAACCTTTTCTTCTGGATTCCAAGCTCTGATACCAATTGATAGTTCTAATACTTAATGTAAGTATAGATCCAATAGCCAATAAGATGAGAGGGGGGGTGAATCATACAAACTTAATCTTCCATAAAAACATCAGATTCAACCTCGGTAACATATACTTCAATAATAAAACCAAAATTGTTAAACATGCAAACTCAAAAGCATATAAACATCATAAACCTCATAACACCAGATTTAACGTGGAAACCCAAATAGGGAAAAACCACTATGGGATTTCAGACCCACTAGGAAATATACTCTTCTAGAGTATGCTCGGTTAAAAGCAAATCCTATTAAAGATTACAAATGCATTGCTAGATGTGACTTGGTTAAGGGATTTCCTTCAGATCTGTTAGGATCTTCACCTTGTTAGAAGTGACCTTGTTAAAGGATTTCAAACACTCAATCAGAATGTCACCTTGCTAGAGGGTTTTACAAATAAGACTGTTAAGTCCACTCGGTTAAGAGATTTTCTATCACTTTCACAAAATAACAGTAATAAAAATTTATCTGCAACTTCACATCTAAAATGCTGAAGCAGATTCCTATTTGTTCAATACAATCTAGACATAGAACTAATCTTGTCCATCTACTGGGCTTCTATACTCTGTTATTCAAACAGGTCTTCAAGCTTCTGTGCTCGGTAATCACTATGTAGCATCCCTGTGCATACACTTGCCTGCATGCATTGTTTATCAATAGTTTCCTATTTATAAACAATTAGCTAACCGATTAATCTCCTTGATCACATTTCCCATGATCAATCATAGCCATCAGATCTTCAATCTTGTCCAGGTTCAATGTATCTTTCGATCTGAAAACATTTTACCCCACATTGGATCTTGCATACATTTCTTGGAACTTGTGCCAGGGTATTGTGGTTCAATCTGAGCTGTAGATCTTCATGTCAACTTTCCTTTGCCTTAGATTCATTAACAAACTTCATCCACGACTCACCAATCATTTAATCAATTCCAGCTCATCAGCTTCCTTCATTAAATATCGTATGTAAACTTTTAATGCATTCTGTTATAGCTTGGTTACAACTCGATAACAACTCGATGAATATTAAACTTCACTCAGTAGACATTTTGTCTTCATTAACCGATAGCGATAACCTTAGGGTTTACCGACTAGGTTCCTTAGGGTTTACAGACTAGGTTCCTTGTTTGGTAACATAGTATAGTATTCACCTTTACAATTTACAACATATGTATGACGTTAAAACAATCTAAACATCATGATTTCATCGTCTGACTCAGTAATAGTTGCCCATTGAAATACCTTATTCATCCCCTTATTCATCATATTCTTTCCTGTGTCTTTTACCGACATCTTTATACTCTTTTAAATCATACTTCTCAAGATATGGCAACATCATACTGAATTAGAAAATCAATTTCTTGACATCAATGACAAAATAATAATATCAAGACAGTAAACATCTTTAATCAGTTATATCCATAATCATCAACAACCTTCTCAATATCCTTAATGAAATGCCAACAATCTTTCATTGTCTGTTATAAGGCTATATTGCCAACAAAGAGTTTGTAGCTTTGTATAAAAATTCTGAATAGAATTTGGCTTGGTAGTCAATTTATTTGAGAGATCGGTAATCTCTTTTTCAATGACTTCGGTCTTATTCTTGATATCTTTGATAAAGAATGGGAATGTACATAACTTCTGAAATAAATAGAGAATATGCTTGAGTTGAGGGGACAACTTAGCAATGAATCCAATAAGCTTAGTTTTACCTATAGCAATTGCTTTCTGCACTTCTTCAATCATCTTGGCAATTAGCTCTTTTTCCTTTAATTTTCTAAGGTATTCTGATGCTTCTACCCCTGATGCTTCCAATTGAGTGAGTAGTTCATCCAGTTGCATATGGATGGCAGCATCTTTATTTACGGTAGCTTTAGGTAGCATGTCTGTCAATAATGCTTTAACCTTCTGAAGTACTTGGTTCTTCTTTTGTATAGCTATCTATTTTTCCTACTCTGCTTTGGCTTTACAAAGCTCACCGAATTCTATCAGTGCTTGCCCTTTTAGTTTTTCAATGTCAACATTTGGCAACACAATAGGCTTTGACAGATCTATCTTGAAATCGTGCTTCTTTACTTTCTTCTGCTTTAATGATGATGCCTTCATCGGTTGAATGAAGACAATGGCTTTGGAGGCTTGTCCTTCCTCAATAAGTTGCTCGGTGGAGGCAACACTTTTGTTGGTTCCTGTAGCCTTTGTTGTATCCTTCAGTGTTTCCTTGCTTGGGGTCTCAATGGCAACAGTTTCAGTGTTTGAAGGTGCTTGGGAAGTTTGCTTGTTGGTGGCCTGAGAGGTAGATTCACCTTGTGTAGCATTTTGACCCTCTTTACCTTGATTTGTGTTATGTGGTTCCTCGGTTGAAACTTGTTGGGTTACCAGAGGATAGGACTTAACTTGTTCCAAAACTGATTCACTTGATACCAATTTGGCATAGGCATTCCCTTCTATCATTTCTTCTTCATGTGCCTCAGTATCCATGACATCCTCATCTAACTGAATAGTTGAAGTAGGATCTTGCTCGGTGATGTCAACTATCTCCACTTCACCTTGAGGTTCTTCAGTCTGAATTCTGAATATTTCTTGTCATTTTTCTTTAGTTTCATTTTCTACTTCAAGATAAAGGCCATTCATCATTTTCAAGGCCCTTTGCTTAACTTAAAAATTTGTCTGGTAGTTTTTCAAATGATCTTTTATATCATCTACTGACATATCTGGAAATAGATGTACCAAAACTCTTTCTCTAATCTGCTTCTCCGAGTCCATAGCATATTTCCATCTATTGTCAATATGAGAGTACAATGCTTTTGGAAGAAAATCAGTTACTTCCAATGGAACTACTCGGAACTTGAGAAGTGTACACACTACTGACTCTTCTATTTGCCTCCTCTCTTCTTTTGTTCTAGAGTCATACTTTACATATCTAAATGACCCAAATCCACCATATTGTTTTAAATTTGCACAAAAATCATCAACATTGTGTACATCTTCCTTAGTGCTTTTTACAATCTGAAATTTATTTGCATCTTCAGACTCTGTGTCACTTTCCAAAATTAGTTTTATGTTCTTCTTTCTATAAGTTTTTGTAACCTTAGGTATTTCAGCATTTTTCTGCCTCTTACCGGGTGACACAGTAGATGATCTCGTGATTGGTCACTTTACTGGTGGGGTCGGTGATATCTTGGTTGTATCCTATTTCTTCCTTTTCAAAATTTTGCCTTTTGGCAACTTGGTGCTTAGTGTAATTGTTGCTTCTTGAGCTTCAGATTCTTCCTCGATTGAAAGTTGATCACTCTTGGTAGGAGTGGAGGTAGAACCTTCTCCAAACTTTTTAGTTAAAACCTTTATCATTTTGGTGGCTTTTCTGGTAGCCTTAGGTACTACAATGCTCATTTTTACTTTTTCTTTTACCTCTTCGTAGGTGCCATACCTGATCTCGGTAGAGTGCCTTGGAAGTGCTAAGAAGGCATCTATCTGTTGCTGAGCAATGTCAAAATCAATTTCATAACCCATAGGCAGTAAAGATTGAGTCCTGGTCTCTACTGCATTAACATAAAAGTAGTCTGTATCCAACTCAAAACAGATGGTATCCTTATACTTTTCCACTAGCTGCGGTGGGATCCTATACCTGCTATGCATCTTTTTTTTGAAAACTGTTAAAGTAATCATCCATTATCACATTGAAATTATCACCTAGCTGATTGATGAAATCATTTATCTGATGGGTGATTGGTCAGTGTAATTCCCATTCAATGTTACCGACTGAAGGAAATAATTTTTGAAAATAGAAGAACATACACACTAAGAGTGACCCAAACTTTAGTGTGTTAGCAGTATTATTCTTCTTCGGTTTCCTTATTGTGTTGAGATTTTCAAAAAAATTCTTCAACAACACTTCACATAAGTCAATTTTCATACCCTTTTTCACAATTTTATAGGCCAAATCTACAGCTGCACACGGTACACTATTTTCTCTTGCCAACTAGAAGAAACAAAAACAAATGACTCTAATAGCAAAGTTAAGTTTTGCATCAGTTACATTGTTCAACTTAAGACCTCTGCAATCAGACTCAACCTTGGTTAATGTTATCAATTCCTTTTGTGAAATCATCTTTTGTGCTCGGGCATGGTCAAATATAGGGTATTCGGTTTGAAGACTCGGAGATAGGTTAGGGCTTCGCTCAATCCCTTGACTTTGATGTTCTCAAACTTGCTATCCAAGATTCCATCGGTGCATAATTCATCATACATATCCTTAATTTCAGTATGACCTAGCTCTTCAACACGGCACTTATTATAAAATCTGACATCTTCAATCAATAGAACCCTATCAGGAATAAGAGAGAATTCAGTTTTCTCATCGGGTTCGGATGCCACTTTGGGAGGTAAGGTGTATTTCACTGACGGCTTCTCAATGGTCTCAACTACAATGGGTTTTTGCACCTTAGGAGCCATTTCAAACTTGGAATTCTACTTACGGAATAGCTTAGGGTTTCAAATAACCAGAAAATGCTTCCAACTTAGTAAATACAATGCAACTTTTCACAACTGATTTTAATTGGTTAACTTGCTTGAAAATGCATTTTAGATTGTGTGAAATACCTTGAATTCACTTCTGGGAATGTTTGATCGCCTTCAATTCACTTAGCTCTGCTCTTTGAAAACTGGTAAGTGAAAAATGACCGCGCAGAGTACTTTAAATACATCCTTTCGACCTTATCGGGCTTCGTGATGTTAGGTATACTAAGCATTAAATGCACTCGGTTCCATTAAACCGACTATCTCCCTTATACGCTTTTACCAACTAGACCGGCTTAATGTATTTACCGACTTCTCTGGTAAATCAAAAAGACTAAATAATATTTCAAATTGGCTATTGCATCTTAGCTATGTAGATCTCGAAATTAAGTATATGATTAAATAGGAACTGTTAAAATCTAACCTTGTGAGAATGCAGTCCCTTTCATACCTTTATTGATTAATTGGAAGTAGATGCACCTAACTGGGTAGGTAAGGTGCTTTATTCATTGGTTGACACATTTTCCTTCTTTTTCCATAATTTCTATAGTTTGCTTGTTATCTCCTTAGTATCTCCTCTGGGTTGATCTCTGCATTCTTTATCCAAGTGTCCAACTTTGTGACAATGAAAGCATGCCATTCCAGGGTTTCTCCATGATCTCTGGTTGTTCATTCCAAACCATATCATACAATTAGCACTTATATGTCTATATCTTCCACAGCATTCACACCATATCCTTGTATTGTAATCCCATGGTATTGTAGTATATTGACGATTGAGATCTGTGTGAGTTCGACAGCTTCTGGTATTTTCTCAATGTAGAGACCACATATAGTTCTTCTGCTTAAACCAACACTTTTCGGTATTGTGTCCATATCTATTGCAATTTTTGCAAAACCCCTTGAATTTTGCCTTTTGATAATTGTTAACAGACTTTGTCCTGCATTGTTTAGATGTGTGACCATACTTATTGCAACTGTAACAATAACCATTAGACCTAGTTACATTCAGTTGCTTACCTTTTCTAATCCGGAAAACCTTGGCAGTATGTCCTTGTTTTCCACAGTAGTTGCAAATAGGCTTCTTGTATTTCATCTTATCTTTGTTTCCAGCCTTCTTTGATGATTCTCCTTTCTCGATGGTGTTGATCCCTTTCTCAGTAGAGTTATTTCTTTTATAACCGAGTCCGACAGATTTGTTAGGTGATCTTAAGTTTAGTTGCTCATCCAACATTCTTGATGCTTCATAACTTTTCTTCAGTGTTTCTTTGGACTTCTTTTCTTCTTCTAGTTCATCGGTCAATCTTGACAATTCAAGTTTCAATGCTCGGTTCTCATTTTCTTTTAGAGTTGCTTCATGATGTGCATAACCCAATTGATCAGATAGATTATGTTGAACTCCAGTCATCCTTGATATTTCATCATTCTTTTCAGACACCATTGATTCTATTTGTTGTTTTTCTCTTTCTACATTCGAATATTATCTTCAGTTGTTCTCAATGCATCAAGATTTTCAGTCATTTGTGTGCTGAAATACTCATGTTCTCTTTTCATTGCTTTTAGTTGTTCATTCAGTGCTTTGTTCTTTTCTCTTAGTTCTACAATCATTTCTTCAGACTCTTCTAATATGTTGTTCTCAGATGATGTATCAATTTGTTCCACCAATTCTTGTGAGTCATGTAAATCATCAAACAACCTTCTTCTAACTTTCAGTGATCTTTGCATTTGTCTCTGGATATCTGCAATCACTTGATTAGCATGATCCAATTCTTCTTGAAGATTCACAATTCTGCGAGATTTTTTATAGCCTTCCATTGATAGGATCTTTCTCTTTAGGTTGATAAACCCTTTACCAAGAGTAGAGCTCTAATACCAATTGTTAGGTCCAACTAGGGAAGCTAATGTACTGAGAGGGGAGTGGTGAATCAGTACTTCAAAACTTTTCTTCAACAACAATTTTACTGTTAAACATAAATTGAATACTGTTGATCTCATAATATATAATGCTGAAACATAATCACGGAAATAACATTCATACAAACTTCACTGCATAACACAAAGATTTTGGTTATGCAGAAACTCTTGGTTAGAGAGAAAAACCGCGGTGGGGATGGCACCCACAACTTCACTACTGCAATAATCAAGATTGCTCGGTTAGAGCTACATGTTTAGCTATTTCTAATAGCTTACCCTGTTAGGAGTACAAAGATCTTTAGATCTACCTTGCTAAAGGATTTTACATACACTTTTACAAAATGTTGTACCTGGTTAAAGGCTTTACAATTTATAGACTTTGTTAGAGTCTTTTACCCTATTAAAGGTTTCTAACTCAACTCAAAATAATTCAATCAAAATCTTTACAAAATATCTGCAACTTTAAATTTGAAATGTTATAGCAGACTCTATGTGCTCAATATGAAATTACCTTGCTCATAGCATACCTCGGTAATTGATAAGTCAACTCGATGACCACTTCTGTTATAAATTTGTTGATGGTAGTTTTTGTCCTTTTTCACAGTAGGGATGGCATCAATTTTTTGATACAACCAGTTGTTAAAAGTGGTTATCAATTTCTGTATGGGTGTATTGACGATGGGTGAAGTTCGTTGTAGGGGTTTGCGGTAGTGTCTGGTCTTGCTGGGTGGTATTTTTTGAAGAATTTTGGAAAATTCTACTTAAGCTATGTAAAACTCTTTTTATATATTAATAAAATTAATTATTATTACTGATCGAAAAAAATGCTTATGAAAGATGACAATTCATGTTCTATTCCTATTAGAGATCCTATTTTTATTAATCTTGATGAAGAAATAGATGAAAATAATGTTCATGCTAACAATGTCAATGATAATAATTCTACTTATATGTATGAGCTTGTTGATATTGACAATGATTTATCTAAACAATTTTCAAAAGCATTAATCCTAGCTCCCAGTGATAGACAAAGTGACTCATCTTTGGAGCATTGTCCTTGTTTGGAACTTGCAATAGTGCCATATACCATGCCTAAAGTTTCTCCTCTTGCATCTTGTCCACCTTCCCAAAACAAAGTTTAGTAAGATTTGGAGGCGATTGGTTTGCTTGATTAGCCTCATTTGTGCCATAGATTCTCTCTCTCTCTTCTCTTGCTTGTTCATAATGTGTTTGCCCTATGATGTGATTTTCCGTTATTTTAGGTTCTCTTTGGATGAACCTTGTCACTTCATTGCTACAAGGTAATAAAGAGGTTGCATCTATTATGAAATTCTTCTATTTGTATCTCAATTCTTCTATTTTTTGTCCATTGTGTTGTCTACTTGGAGATGATTCAAAGAGTTGAGATCTCTTTTGATCTCTTCCATGTTGACTCAAAAGACACATGTTCCCTTTTTCCATTATTTTTGTAGTTCCACTTCCTTTAGGGGATGAGGTCAATTAAATACAAATATTCATGATATACATTATTTATCATAAGAGCATATTGACCAAGAGTTAGTGGATCCCTTATGTGTTTTATGTTTTGTGACCATTATCCTTTGATTTTTCCTTTCTTGGGGGCATATCATTGTGGTAACATGCTTGTCTTTGGATGCATGCTACCTCAAAGCAATTCCTCATGATAAGCCATATGCAATCGCTTTAATGTGGGGGCATACACTCCACTCAATGTTTCATTTTATGCACACACTATCAAATGTTTCGATGCAGTTACTTTGCAAACTGAGCCTTTTGCTTTGTAATTTGGTAATTTTATTTTTCATGGCTCTTAGTAAGAAAACCTTACTAGGATAGCAGTCATGATTCTCTCTCTCTTTCTTCTCTCTTATGATGTCCCTTTTATCTTGATGTTGAAGTAGTAAGATCCTAGAGTCCCTTGGGAGTTTAGTGTGTCTCGTCTCTTTGATATCTTGATGAAAGTTTTCAATGCAAACCTTTGTACTTTACCGAGAGTATGCTTAGTCTCATACTCCCACTAAAGTGGGGGCTAAATTTAGCATCCTAAATTGTAATCCCTAATAATTGTGTCCTCACTTGGGCCCTCACCTTGGTGTTTGTCCCCTAAGGCCTGATTGAAGCCCTAATTCTACACACACTATGCATTTTCTTTTAAATTTTCATCCTTTGCACTTCATTCTCCAAGATCCTGGGCCTTTGATATCCAGGACCAGGGCACCATTTCCCTAGTTGTCTTCAAAAGGGCCCATTTTGGGGCCTCTCAATGGTAACACAAATTGAGCATGAACCTAAATCATTTTTCGGCTTAGTTCAAAAAATTAATATGTTTTTTGACTAGCATGTATAAAAGGAGGTCTACCCCTCTCATTTTGACATCAATTCGAAAAATTAAAGTCCTCAATTTCATCTAGCAAATTCAAGTGGGAAAACAATCAATCTTCTTTCAAGAATTGGATTAGAAGTAAAGTCAAGATTCAAGCATTGGAGGTGGCATTCATGTTCTATATTTTATAAAGAATATCTACATGAAACCCTAATTCCTTTTGAAGGCAAACAAAACCTCATAAAAAAAGGTATAACATTAGTGTTTCAGACATTTTCAAAATTTCCCTCAAAAAGAAATCATTTTCATTATAGTACTTCATTTACATTTCAATTCTATTTCACGGTTAATGTTGATTGAAAATTTTGTAAACTGGGGAAGTTCACAAAATTGTGCTTTCAACCACATTATGCAAGATTAAATCTCTCCTAATTATAATGGAAGGCTCCCCCTTTTGCTTACTACTCTCCTCTACTTAGAACTAAATTCTAACTATGAATTCTAATCTAAACTTGGGTGGTACATGATTGTGTTCTCTCTTTTAGAATAGATGTTATTCTTTTCTCTTTTTTAAGAAAAGATTACAATTTAGAGTAGTAATGATAAATACAATTTTGAAGTCACTACAGAATAAATTAAAGTATACTAATGAACAATACAAATAACAAGAAGAAAAGTTTCCATGATAGCACAAATTCTTTTGTTGCTTCCCTGGGATGAGAAAATAGTACTTAAGTACAATGTCTTTAAAATACTATAGTCTTATCAACCTTTGATAAATAACTTCTGTAACCCAAAGGACTTTTCAAGATAACAAGACGAATCCCAAAGCCTTCGTATTGATATTTAAATACAAATTTTTAATAGTATTTTCTTGAAATAACAAGATTAAGCTCTGTGTAGAGGAAAAAGTGAGACTAAGTATGGAAACCCTAATCCCACTCTCATACACACTCATGGAATACGAAAGACCCTAGGGAGGTAACGCACATCAGCTACTTCTTATGAGAAAGAGAGAGTCATGGATTACCTCTTAGGTTTTCTATTCCTTTGTTGTAAACGAGAGAGAGGAATGATGCAAAATGCAATCTAACCTAGAAAGCAAGTAAGCAAGAAAATCCTAATCTGAGAATGCAGATCAAAGAACAACTGATACACTGCTGAAAAGTACAGATCAGAAGGAAAAATCAAAGGTGCACATGTGTCTAAAATCTGAGTATAAATGAATGGGACCAAGGTGCCACGCCACTGCCCTAATTCTGCAATTCTAGAGCTGCAACTGACAGCAAGGATTCTAAGATTTGTAAGGTGTTGTTCTGCCAAGTCCTATTGACAAGGGGAGGGACCAAGGTGCTATGCCCCTGTCCTTGACAGATTTTTGCACTTCTGAGATTTATGGCTGGTGTAGATGCTTGTTCCATATCTGTAACTGCTTCCAGATTCCTATTTCTGCACTAGCAACTGAAAAAGGGAAGGTTTGGGGTGGCTACATAGGGTTTTGCCTTAGTAAAACCCCCATGTTGGTGATTTCTACCTCCACAAATAGTCGATAATGTACTGAAAATGTGTGTGCAAGAACCTTGTGTATATGCAAGATCCTAAGAATGAAAGTAAACAACCTAGAGAAACCCTAAAGAGTAAACCCTAATTACTTATAATTGACAAAGTAAATGCTCTAAATCCACAATGCAAAGTGATCTAAAGAATGAATATGAATCAAAATGAAGTGTATGAAAAGACATGAAAACAACATGAAACCATACCCAGCCCCAAGGGAGAGGTACACGCCAATCGTCAGTTGGTGATCTTCTATTGTTCTTCTAAATCTTCAAAAGCCCCCAATTGATAAAATTATGCTTGATGAATGTTTTATGGATGAATGATGAATTTTGTTGAAGACTTCAAAGATCTACTCTTTCACTGCAAAGAAGGATCTAATAATCCAAAAACCTACTCTTAGATCCTTAGAAGAAGACCCCTTCAAATGAAGAAAGAGGGCTCTTAAGTATGAAACCCTAGATCTTAATTTCATGTTTAGGCCTACCTAGGATTTGAATTTCCCACTGATATTTTGGGGTTAAGCATTATCATATCATAGGATTGTGCTCTTGAAATTTCAAGAAAAAAGTCGTGGACCATGTGCATTCTCGCCACGATTCGACCAACTTTTCACCAAACTTTCAAGGCCGGTAGATATGATGATATTAGATCACATCTAATTTCGAGATGTTTTGATATGCGAAATTGGGCCTAAATGGTTTAAATAAGACATAATTAGTGTTTATGATTAAATGATTCATTGGAGAAATAAAATGAAAAGGGGCACACTTAGGGTAAGGGCCCAACTTTGTAATCTGTAAAGTGATGAGACATGACCTTATATTTAATTATATTAATTAATTAAATGCTTAAAAATAAATGAGAAATGCAAGATGCAAAAAACAGTGAGGCAGGTGCTAACCTAAGTGTGAAATTGTACCACCCTAGCAAGGGTGTACAATTTATGACACTACATTTAGCCCCTGCTTTAGTGGTCATATGACACTACATGCATATGAAAGCTAAAGTACAGAAAAGTAAACATTATTTGAAAAAGGATATATCCATAAGTTTTCCAACGAAGCCCCCATCGGTATCTGCAATACATAGTTAGGAACCACACCCTACAAAACCACATGTTAGATCACAAAATCACCTAATGCTTACTAAGGAAGGTGATGAAATTTGCAAGTAGCTATTGAAGAGGGGGGAAATGCTTTAGAGGGAGAATAAGATGGTTAGATTCCAAATAAACAAGTAGTAAAGCATGAAACAAAAAACAATGCAATAAAACCCAATTATACCTTGCTTTCACCTTCTTCCTCAATGGAGCTTGGACGAAGTTGAAGTGCGCCCAAATGCCTCTAGCTTGATGTTGATTTGCTCCTAGATTGCTTGATGTGGTTGGATCTCCTTTGCTTCAACAAGATTGTTGTATCAATATTTGGATTGGATTGTGATATATAGATGAGGATTTGGATTAGAAGAGGATTGGATAGAGGATCATGAAGACATTATGATAGCATGATAATAAAAGATAGAAGAGGATAGAAGCAGAATGAGGATGCTATGGAGAAGATATGGATCCCTTGTGATAAAATGATAATCCAAATTATAGATTGGAGGAGGCCAAGGAAGGTCCAAGATTGATTTCCTTATGGAGGTTTGAGATTGATTTGAGATAGAAGGCATGGATCAAGGATGCCTTGGGAAAATAAACAGGAATATAAAATTCCTTGAGAAGAGGGGGGAAAGGAAATTTGAATTCAAAATGAGGAATTAAAAATTCCAAAATAAGGATGCATTGAGGGATTCAAAGAAATTTGAATTTCTTTGAGAGGCTCAATGTTGATGTGACATTAGTGGCAATTAAAAATTGGAGAATAATGATAACCATGATTATGAGATATTCTAGAAGGATTAATTAGGTTGAGTGGGATTAGGAAAAGTGTTTTGTAGGAATTAGTTAATTAATTAGAATTAATTAACTGAGTGGGTTTAGAGGAAATAATTATTGGAGGGAATTTAGAAAAATAGGGGAATAATTAATTTATTTGATAAATTAATTATTGGACCATAGTGACAGGATTAATTAAATTAGATTTAATTAACACTGGGAGGAATAAGGATAACACAATTAAATCAATTAATTATTTTGACAAGCTTAAATTGATTAAATATTAATTTTAGGTGTCTACAACTATATGCCCCCCTGTTTCGACTTGCTTATTTGTGAGGTGAAACAGGGTATCATGTTTTCCACAACGAATTGTGATAAAGATTGTGATGAAGCAAGTTCACAACAATGCTTTATTACTCATCCAAGTGCATTATGGAACTAATACGGAGCAAGAGGGAAAACTCATGATTCCAAAGCCACTGACGGTGCGAGAATCGGAGCTTCCTAGCTCAAGATATGATAGATTGAAGAAAAAGTGCATAAATTAGGGTTTTAACTAAAAAAACATAAAATCAAAAAGTGCATAATACATAAATATGAAAGTGACACCTTCATTTATCACTTTCTAACTTTTTGGCACTGTTCACTACAGAGGAGCCCACATACAAGCCATCATGCCTCGACACCAACCTGGGCGACCTACGCGGGTGGAGATCCTGCACCAGTCCATACTTTTTGGTCATCCGCTCAATGAGGTGAGTTGACTTTTTGTTGACTGCATTTGACTTTGTCATGTTTTCATAATTTTCAGAATTGATGATGTCATCACCTAGTCGAGGCCCACCCTTTGGACACCTAGGGGTCCTAGGGCGCCCTAGTCCTCCTAGAGCACCATGGTTCCCTCCGGGCGCCATGGTCCTAGTAGGGCATCCTGGTCCTTGTTCGGGGCGACCAACGGCAACACAAGATCAGGCGATGAATGCTAAAAATGATAGAATGATTGCATTGATTAGACGATGACAAATGATTGATCAATTATTGATGAGATATTGCTTTGCATTTTGCAGACACTACCGTACATCCACAAGCATACTGTCGGCCTTGCATTTCAGAGCCTTCGGGAGCAAATCCCAAGGCTAACAACAAGAGAGAGGGATTTGCTACATGTAGCGGGTTTGTGGGATGCGATGACCATGTCAACCATCTAATTCCATTCTGTTATGCTGATGGTACTGATGGAGAGGTGGGATGCAGATACCTCGACATTCTCACTACCTATGGGGGAGATGACGGTCACCCTAGAGGATGTATACCACATTCTGCACCTACCCATTAGAGGAGAGATTGTTAGATATCGATCTGACCGCACAGAGGAGGATTACAGGAGAGAGAAGGTATATGTTGTGGAGAGAGTGATATGCAGTGAGACGACGGGTCGCATTATGGTCAGCTGGCTCCTACACCCTACAGGTGAGGTTCCATTGGTGAGACGATTCATGATTGCGACCCTTGCATTAGCTGTGTGCCCTAATGGGTGCGACACACATATGCACAGAGGACTCATCTACACCATATGAGCCATGGATAGAAATAGGAGAGTATACTCTTGGGGTCGAAGCATGCTTGTGTATCTCTATCACGACCTTGTAGAGTATGTGTTCAGACAGGGATGTAGCCTTATGATATGTACGCTACTACAAGTGTGGATGTTTGAGCATATTACATGAACTAGACCTGGTGGAGCCCCCATAGAGCTAGTCCTAGAGTAGCCTAGGGTATATGCTTATCCTCTTACCCATGAGTGGCGATTCGGCAATCTCCTGTATTCGAGGTTGAGCATGGATAGATTGACAACAGGCAGGATCATATGGAGACCCTACCTCAGGATGTCCATATGGGTAGGGCTATGCAGACAAATGTTCAGCATGTAGAGGAACCATCTACTAGAGGGACGGTATAGGTACATAGTCATTCCTTTCTATTTCAACTGAGTTCGGTGATAGTTTGGGTTCGAGCAGTGTGTTTCTACAGACGTGCTTGTATACATCTGACACTCATGAGTGATGTCCGAGCTAGGAGCCATTCCTAGGCCTACAAGTGATGAGATCGACATAATAGATTCAGATAGGTCAGATCATGACATAGCGACAGATTATAGAGATGATTCAGGCGCACACCAACGGTACATCACATGGTGGAGAAGAACATACCCTGGAGCTATTTTCCTAGTAGGCTTCCCTGGAGGGAACCCTAGACCATGGAGACAGTCAGGTGACGGAGAGGGATCTGATGCATCCGAGGAGGATTCAGATGATCAGGGTGATGACACAGAGGAGCAGGAGGCAGGCAAAGATGGAGGTGATCCTGATACCAAAGAGGGAGATTGGGATTGAGATGATGAGGAGGATGAGGATGATGATGAGGAGGAGGAGGATGAGGAGGACGATGATGATGACAATGAGGAGGACAATAAGGATGAGGAGGATGAGTTAGGTATAGTTCATCACTCCATAGAGGATACTAGAGCCCTAGATCCATCGATTCTCCCACGATGGGCAGAGAGGGATCCCAAAAGGGGTCATGATCTTGATCCCCATCGGCCCACACCAACAATACAGAGACAGCATGAGCGAGGAGAGACTAGCAGGTCTCAGTCTCAGGAAGTTGTTGTCCATGATCCTCACTAGAGAGAGGGAGATCCAGGTAATGTGCCCTATTATTGATTAACATATGCATCCTACCTGCTTTAAATTTGATGAAATAGAATGTTACTGATAAAAAAATTCTCTCTATCTTGCAGCTACCGTCCAGGAGTGGCATTCTCTGATTCAGAATGCAGTGACAGACCTTATTGTGACTGCAAACATTCCAAGTACCTCACAGATAGCACATAGATCCCAGAGGAATGTTGGACAACATGAGGACCTTTTCTCGCCTATTCGAACAAAGGTAGAGGTCCTACAAGAGAGACTATGACAGATAGAGCGTTATCTAGCAACGTCACAGACAAAGGCAGCCACATACCAAGGGATCATTATGGAGAGAGATCGTCGAAGCTCCTCATGGCGTCACTCGTGGTCCATATCATAATACACCCCCATGACCAGATCATGAGGGGGCATCTAGCCACCATCCTCCTACTACTAGTCCTAGGGATAGGAGATGATTTTGATGTATTGATGTGTATATGATGACACACATGATTATGTTATTTTTAATGCTTAAAAAATGTACACATTGCTTAGATTAGAAGTAACATATTGAGTGATGAGCATATATATCTGATTTAATTTCCATGTGATTGATTTCTCAATAGTTCATGGTTAAATTGATACATGTGTTCTTTAATTAAATAACTAAGTTTTTAATCAAATGCTACTTTGATGATGTAAAAGAAGAATGTATTAAGCATGAGAACTATATGACTAATGTGATTTAATTAACTCTAATTAAACACATGATGTAATTCTACTTAACACATAAGAAATTGTATAACATGCTAACACATATGAAATGTAAGTCCATTACAATTTACATAAAAAGAATCCAAGACAAACAATATAGTAATGAAGCATGCTTGTCAAGAATGAAGTAATGTAGACCAAATAATATATCATCATTCCATCTTACATACTTTAATGAAGACATGCTAACATATTACCCAATTTTGAAGAAAAAGACATAGAGAGAGAACAGAAAGAAGACTAGAGAGAGAGAGAGAGAGAGAGAGAGAGAGAGAGAGAGAGAGAGAGAGAGAGAGAGAAATTAGGCATAGTATCTACGAAAGTGCATAGCATTTATGGGTTCCTTGAGAGGGGTACCTTCCACATTCTATCATGTAAGCACCTGATCCATAGACCTCCACAATGATGTATGGTCCAAGCCAATTAGGACTAAACTTTCCTTTCTCCTCAGGTAAGGCATTCACATTGCGTTGATTCTCATAAAGGACTAAATCTCGTACCGAGAAGGAACGTTGAATAACCTTATCATTGTAGCTTCATTGTAAAGTTTTATGATACGCTTGAATATGCTCAAGGAAATTTATACGTCGTTCATCAAGAATCTCAAGTTGTTGAAGTCTTTTCTCTCTATAGGAGTCATCATCCACTATACCCCTAAGAGAAACTATCAAATAAGGAATTTTTAACTCCAAAGGCATAATGGCGTCAGCACCATAAACAAGATTATAAGGGGTACAACCCGTAGAAACACGTACACTCGTGCGATAAGGCCACAGAGCATAGGTTAATTGAGTATGCCAATCCTTACCATGTTTGTTTATAGTCTTTCAAAGAATTTGTTCAATTATCCTATTAGAATATTTAGCTTAACCATTTTATTGAGGATAATAAGGTGTAGAAAATTTATGTTGAATATGATATTTCTCAAGAAACTTCTCCACATCCTTATGTTTGAATGACGTTCCATTATCTGAAACTAAGGCGGAAGGTATCCCAAATCGAGAAATGATGTTTTCCAAAATGAATTGACAAATTACTTCAGCGGTAGTGGAGCTAAGAGGAACGGCTTCCACCCACTTCGTAAAGTAATCAGTGGCAGTTATGATGAAAGTATGTCCTTGAGAGGAAGGAGGAGATATTTTACCAACAAGATCCAAACCCCATGTAGAAAGTGACAAGACACTACATGTGATCGAAGCTCTTGGGCAGGGGCATGGATTAAATTTCTATGTTGCTGACACTGATGACATTGTTTAACAGATGCAAAAGAATCTTTCTCCATGGTTTACCAATAATATCCCATTTAGAGCAATCTCTCAACTAAATACCTACCCCCAAAATTCTCCTTGCAAGCACCTGAATGCACTTCTTCAAGAGCAATAGGGACTTCAACCTTGTTTAAGCATCAAAGAAGAAGACCATTATAACCCCTCCTATAGAGAATATTAGAAAGGATAATGTATCTAGAAGCCAATTTACGAACCCTAACCATAGTATTCTTATTCGCAGAGTCAAGAAAGGTACAATCACTCAAATATCTTACGACATGCGAGTACCATTCATCAGAATCTATAATGCAACAATATGCCACATCACTAGGGTTATCAACAATAGCTGGGGAAGTAAGGTTGTGAATAGTTAATTGAAGATCTACCATGGGATAGAGACACAAGATAGGCAACACATGCCATCGCATCAGCATGTCGATTATCTTTTCGAGGAATGGGCTCCATGGTATAAGAATTGAATTTTGGCAACAAGGATAAAGCTAGATCTTTACATTGTGATAATTTATCTTTCTTAGCTTGATAAACTCCTTTCACTTGTCTTATGATTAACTGAGAATCTCCATAAATATGTAGATTTTTCACACTCAACACCAAGGTTGGTTTAATTCCAGCTATAAGAGCTTCATATTCAGAAATGTTAGTGGTACATAAGAAATTGAGACGATATGATAAAGGAATAGGCTTCTTTTTAGGAAAAATTAAGACCACCCCTGCCCCTGATCTTGTATGACACTTAGAGTTGTCAAAGTACAGTTCCCAGGTCTCATCGACCTCAATGGAAAGAATGTATTCATCGGGAAAAGACTCTAGATTAGGTAGGGAGAAGGGTGAAGGAGCATGAACTAAATGACCAGTCAACGCTTGACCCTTTATTTCCTTTTGTGAGACAAACTTAAGGTCAAACTTGGTCAACATCATAACCCACTTAGCTAAGCATCTGAAAAGATCAATTTTGGAGAAAAGATGTTTAAGAGGATCAAATCTAATGATAACATGAATCTCAGCATTCAAGAGATAATGCCTCAACTTTTGGGTTGCAAAGACTAAAGCAAGGCACTGTCTTTCTATCGCAGAATATTGGACTTCGTAATTGAGTAGAGTGCAGCTTATGTAATAAACCAGACATTCTCTACCATCCTTATCACATTGTGCCAATAAAGTTGCAAGAGCTTGAGGGAAAGCAACAATGTACAAAAGAAAATGCTTAGTAGAATCAGCACGTTGAAGAATGGGAGGACTGGCCAAATAAGTTTTTAAGTCTTCGAATGCTTGACGACAATCCTCATTCCATTGGAAAGTGATATTCTTCTTAAGCAATTATATGAAGGGAAAGGTACGATCTGCAAGTCGAGAGAAAAACCTACGAATAGCTTGGATATTTCCTTGCAAACTTTTTAGTTGAGAAACATTCCTAGGAAGTGACATGTTAACAATAACATCTATCTTTTTTGTATCTACCTCAACGCCATGATGTGAAACTATGAATCCTGATAGTTTTCCACTATCCACACCAAAAACACATTTTCAGGGATTCAAATGCATGTTGTACTTATGAATTCTCTCAAAGATTTGACGAAGGATCTTAACATGATCTGTACGAAGGATGGATTTGACTAAGATGTCATCAACGTAATCTTCTAAGGTCTTATGCATATAGTCATGGAAGATAAGAGTCATAGCACACTGATAGGTTGGCCCGCATTTTTTAATCCAAAAGGCATCACAATCCAACAAAACGTACCCCAAGGAGTGGTGAAAGCAGTTTTATATTTACCTTGGGGATTGATGAAAATTTGATTATATCCTGAGAAACCATCCATAAAGGATAGTAAAGCATGCCCTGCTACCTAATCCACTATCATATCAATATTCAAGAGGGGAAAATCATCTTTTAAAGAGGCCTTGTTCAAATCATGAAAATCAGTATACATCATAATCTTGTTTTCAGCTTTAGCCACCGCCACAATGTTTGAAATCCATGGGGAATAATCGATAGGATGAATGAATCTAGCATCTAATAATTTTTCAATCTCAACTTTAACAAGTAATGCCACTTTAGGGTGAATTTTTTGAATCTTTTGCTTCACAGGTTTGGCATCAGGAATTAGGACAATGTTATGAGTGACAATCTTAGGATCTATGCCAGGCATGTCAGAATATATCCAAGCATAGATCTCAGGAAATTCATGTAACAACTCAGCATATTGTTTTTTCTCTTCTTCGTAAAGACATTTCCCTATCTTGATGATCTTATCTTCAACAAAAGGATCCATCTTGATATCAATGGTGTCATTTATTAGGAGATTGCTTCGTTGAGTAGTATCTCTCAATTGAGGAATTTTTTTAACTAACTCATCATTAATTCTCTCTTTCCCAAAGTAAGCTTCCACATTTAAACAATAGGGAAAACTATGATTATGGTGATAACGAGGAAGGTTGTCATAAGCTCCCAAGAATTCAGCTAAGGAATCATCGGTAGAAAAAACATCCAAAGCAAAGACACAAGAAGGGTCAAAGTCAATAAATTTTGGATATTTTAGCGAGAGAGAAGCAGAAATGACATTAACACTAATAGATGGTCTCTTTGAGGCTTTACTATTCTTGAAAGCATCATAACCAAGCCCAAATGTCATATCATGAAAGTTGTTTTCCAAGGGAACTTTAATCCCTTGTTCTTGAGCACCACGTCCATTTCCATTATATCCACACCTAGCCAGAATATGAAAACCAGGACCATAAAGGTTAGTCATTTACGAAGAAGAAGGAGTATTTTCAAAAAGTGAAGGATAAAAATCCTCTAGACCAAAAACTAAATGAGATGAAATCTGAGAAGCCACCACAAAGTTATTACTCAATGGCCCAGACAAAGTAGATTGCTTTTTAGGTTCTTCTTCTTCTTTCTTATTTTCGACCTTAAGTTCTCTAGGGGGAATTTTGTGTTCCCCTATGAAAGTAGGATTGAAATCAAGGGGTCCCCAATCATCTTTTGCAAGAATTTGTTTAGGATAGAAAGTATTCTCAATCGTAGAGTCAGGCTGAGAATATTCTTCCTCAAGAACCTTAGGTCCACTTGAGGAAGCATCAAGGATCGATCCAGATATAAGAGACAAGTTTGATGAACTAGTCACACTAATAGGAGTAGAAGATTTAGAGGAATGGTCTAAGACAATTGGGGAAGAATTGATTGAAGAGGATTCAAAACTTGATGTTTGTAAACAAGCCTGAAATCTCGTGTCTTCTAACAAGGTATATGTTGTATTGTTGTAAATGAATTTGATTTGCCTATGCAATATAGAGGGAACAACTTGCATGTTATGAATCCAAGGTCTTCCTAGCAACAAGTTGTATATCAACTCTCCAAACATGACATGGATAGGAGTACGTAAAGTAACAAGACCTACCTTAACAGGAAAGGTGATGATACCTAGTGAAGATTTAGAAACATTATCGAAGCCATGGATAATGAGAGAATCAGGCTTGATAAGAGATGTATAAACATTACTCTTATGCAAAAATTTAATGCTACAAACATTAAGGTTAGAACCATTGTCCACTAATGTTTTCCTTATCGCACTATCATTTATGATAACCAAAATCATTAAGGGATCATATTGTTGTTGAATTTCAATTGAAGGCAACTCATCTTGTGTAAACACAATATGAGCCTTAGGTGATGTAATAGAGTGACTCAAGGAAGCCATATTATTGGATGTCACTGTGGGTGAGACATTCAATGTTTTCAAGGCATCTTGTAGAATTCCATGATGAGTTGAGGAAGTCTGAAGCAAATCCTAAAGGGATATCTTGGTAGGAGTATCTTTAAGTTGTTTGACAAGATCATATTCCTTACCAAGGGTTTGTGAAATACAAGGTTCTTGAGGAAGAATGGGTTGAGGATCAGGTAGAGGAGTCGGAACAACCAGAGGAGGGTTAAGTTTTCTATTGTTTCTTGTGTCATAGGTATGGGCAAATTCATTATAACTCTCCTTAGTAAGTTGTCTTGCATAGCTATAAGGACTCTTAGTGGGATTCCTTCCTTGAACCATAATGATGGGTTTGTTTGGAGTGCCAAAGGAATCATGACCATATCCACCTTGAACCATGAAAAGAGGTTGATTAGGAAGAGGTGAAGTTGGAGAAGGACAAGCACCTTGGACAACAAAAAGTGGTTTGTTATGTTCATAAACATTGATCATGTTGATTAACTTTTTAGATGCATTATTCTTGTTTGAAAGTTTAGGCAAAGACATAAAGTCATCAAGGGCATCATCCAATAAAGCATGGTCATAGTGATTGAAATTCTTATCCTTGGACTCAAAAGGAGACATGACATCATAGAGGGAACTATGGGAATCAACTATGTTGCTAGATCTAGTGGAGGAGTTGATAGGAATGTACCCATGAGAGGAATCATTCAGCTTATCTTTCTCATCACCATGAAATGGCATAGTAACAAGGTTGATTAATTTTTGACAAAATGAGGGTTTAGCAGGCTTAGGGTTCAAAAAATCATCTAGAGATTCATCTAATTCATCCTTACTAAACTCATAATCAACAAAATTGCATACATCATCAAAAACATGAACTTCTTGCAAATAGAAATCTAACATTTTGAAATGAAAATTGCATGAAACTTAAACACACAATCCAAGGAAAATGAAAGAAACCTATCTCTTTTTTTTCTTTTTCTCTTTTTTTTTATGTTTTGAAAGAAAATGAAATAAACTAGAATTAGATCTAACAATATAATACAATGAAAATTAAATTGGATTCATGTCAGGTTCACCAAAGATGTGGAGGGGAAAAAGTGAGACTAAGTATGGAAACTCTAATTCCACTCTCATACACACTCATGGAATACAAAAGAGCCTAGGGAGGTAACGCACATCGGCTACTTCTTATGAGAAAGAGAGAGTCATGGATTACCTCTTAGGTTTTCTATTCCTTTGTTGTAAATGAGAGAGAGGAATGATGCAAAATGTAATCTAACATAGAAAGCAAGTAAGCAAGCAAATCCTAACCTAAGAATGTAGATCAAAGAACAACTGATACACTGCTGAAAAGTATAGATCAGAAGGAAAAATTAGAGGTGCAAACATGTCTAAAATCTAAGAAGAAATGTCCAGGACCAGGGTGCCACGCCAGTGTCCTAATCCTACAATTCTGGAGCTGCAACTGACAGGAGGGATTTTGAGATCTGTAAGGTACTGTTCTGCCAAGTCCTCCTGACAAAGGGCAGGACCCAGGTGCCATGCCATTGTCCTGGGTAGGACCTGGGTGCCACACCCCTATCATTAACAGTTCTGCACTTCTAAGATTTCTAGGTGGTGTAGATGCATGTTCCAGATCTGTAATTGCTTCCAGATTCCTATTTTTGCACCTGCAACTGAAAAGGGAAGGTTTGGGGTGGCTATATAGGGTTTTGCCTTAGTCAAACCTTTATGTTGGTGATTTCCACCTCCATGAATAGTCGATAATATACTGAAAATGTGTGTGCAAGAACCTTGTGTATATGCAAGATCCTGAGAATGAAAGTAAACAACCTAGAGCAACCCTAAATAGTAAACCCTAATTACTTATAATTGACAAAGTAAATGCTCTAAATCCACAATGCAAAGTGATCGAAAGCATGAATATGAATCAAAATGAAGCTTATGCAAAGAAATGAAAACAACATGAAACCATACCCAACCCCAAGGGAGAGGTACAAGCCAATCGTCAGTCGGTGATCTCCTATTGTTCTTCTACATCTTCAAAAGCCCCCAATTGATAAAATGATGCTTGATTAATGTTTGATGGATGAATGATGAATTTTTTTGAAGACTTCAAAGATCTACTCTTTCACTGCAAAGAAGGCTCTAATACTCCAAAAACCTGCTCTTAGATCCTTAGAAGAAGACCCCTTCAAATGAAGAAAGAAAGCTCTTAAGTATGAAACCCTAGATCTTAATTTCATGTTTAGGCCGACCTAGGATTTGAATTTCCCACTGATATTTTGGGGTTAAGCATTATCATATCATAGGATTGTGCTCCCAAAATTTCGAGAAAAAAGTCGCAAACCATGTGCATTCCCGCCACGGTCCGACCAACTTTTCACCAAGTTTTCGGGGCCGCTAGATATGATGATATTAGAGCACATCCCAAAGTTATAGTTGATTTCAAGATGTTTTGATATGCAAAATTGGGCCTAAACGGTTGAAATAAGACATAATTAGGGTTTATGATTAAATGATTCATTGGAGAAATAAAATGAAAAGGGGAACACTTAGGGTAAAGGGACCAACTTTGTAATGTGTAAAGTGATGAGACATGACCTTAGATTTAATTAAATTAATTAAAGGGGAATGAGAAATGCAAGATGCAAAACACACTAAGGCGGGTGCTAACCTAAGTGTGAAATTGTACCACCCTAGCAAGGGTGTACAATTTACGACACTAGAAGCTCAAAGTCTTCAAATAGCTATCTCTTGTACTAATTCTATTTTACAAATGTTGAAATGTAACACAAAGTTTACAAGACAAAATTTGTTCTCCTCTTAAATAATATTTCTCTGCAATGCTTTTACTTGATGAAAACAAAATTTTATATAACAAGAATGATGTAATATAGCACTCTCACCATAAACCATAATTTATTCAACACAAAGTCTGAATGCCAAAGATGTCTTCTTATTTAATCAAATTTACAAAATAACCATATGAACTCAAAGTTTCACTTTTCTCTTTACTTCGACAGAGTTTCGTTGCATAAAATTAAATATGATAATTACAATGAGAACCCTCATATACAGGAGAGGGGCAATTAGATAATCTAGGAAAGCTTCAACAAAATAGGACTAGGTAAAAAATGAGTCCTGCTTGACTTAGAACTTGTGCATATTCTAGATGCAAAAACATGAATACAAAATGATACTTGAAGTGTCGAATTCTAACTGCAAAAATGCACCTACAACTTTAGAAATATAAAAAATACCAAGTGTCCATAGACACTCCATTATGATCTTGCTTCATGAATTCCTTGAACTTTTGAAGAGCAACCTTCATTTGTTCTTCATCAGGTCCTTGAGTATGACTTGTGACAACTTTGACCTGAGCGATAGAATCTCCAAGGTCAATATAACATCTTTTGTGCTTCTTCAAAATAGAAGCCAAGTTGCCCAGATTAACTTGAATATCTATTAACTTATCAATTGAAGACACGGAGAAAATTTCTTTGTCGACCTCTTCTCCAATTAGAAAGTTGAATTCTTTGACAATAACATCTTCATGAAGTGGCTTTCATTTTTTATCCAGAAATGTGCAAAGAAGTGTTGATACCTTTCAATGATTTCCTTTCCTTTGTCATTACATTACTTTTGGGCCTTTCGCACATCTTTGATCAACACTTTTAGAGTGTTCATCTAATGTTCTAATGCTTCCCTTTGTTCAATGTACATATCCCTTGAAGGGAGCACTCCATTATCAACAAGAACATCTAATTAACAATATTATAACTACAACCATGAGTCAAATTCCTTCTCTTGTGTTTCTAATTCCTATGAGAGTATATCTAATGTTTTATCTACTTCAGACTTGACACCCTCTAGGTTGTTGATTAATGCAACTACAAAACATAGAAGATGTGTTCCTTGGCTCAATTCCATGTCCATCCATTCACCCACAGATCTTCCTCGTGAAGTGACCTTCTCAGCCTACTTGATGACCCGTTCATCAACTAATGAAGTAATTGGTTCAATTACCTAAAATGACTTTATTATTTTGATTAGCACATTGGTGAGTTGTTCCACCTGTTTCTTCAGTTTGTCCTTCTAGATCTTTTCCTCATTATATCTAGCCACAAGTTTATACAAAGATGTTTGAGCATCTTGAATAGTTCCTTCATGAGTTTTCTTACCCAATTCAATCTTGTTGATAACATAATCTATGGGCTGGATCTTGTCAATATTTATATCTGGAGGAGGCACTGCCAGTTCTACATACTTATTCTTCGATTTATCCACCTTCACCCTAGACAAGGTTTTAGCCTTCTTTGCAGTGTCATGGTCCTGAGGAGTTTTTAGAATCTCTGCAAAAGGCAATTCACCTTGTCTTGGTCTCCTCTGTCCTTTCTAGCCTGTACAACCCCTAAATCTGCAACTTACATACCAAAAGAAGGGAAATTGTGTTGTGCCTATATAGGGTTTTTCCTTAGTCAAACCCCTTGTTTTGGTGATTTCCAACTCCATAAATAGCCAATAATGTATTGAAAAAGTGTGTGTGCTAGAACCTTGTGTGTATGCAAGATTCTAAGTGAATAAGAAAGTAAATCTAGAGTTATACCCTATGCTTGGAGAGTAAACCCTAAATGAGTGTAAATGTAAATGTAAATGCTTCAAATCATAAATGCAATAATGGATCTAAAGCATGAATGTAAATTAAAAAAGTGTTATAAAACTCATATATAGACATGAAAATAACATGAACCATACCAAACCCTAAGGGAGAGGTACAAGCCAATCAACAATCGGTGATCTCCTATTATTCTTCAATATCTCCAAATCTTCAATTGATGATGAAAATGGTTGATGAAGACTTGATGAATGCTTGATTTGTTGATTGTAGACTCAACATAACTTGCACTTTCACTTCATAAGAGGCTCCTTCAATTGCTTGTAGATGGATCCTTCAAATAAGGAAAGAAAAGGCTATGTGTATGAAACTCTAACTTTTTTTATCATAGGCCGACCTAAAATCAATATAACTTCACAATTCTCTGGATTTAAACATTAAAGTGTCGCCAAAACATGCTCCCAAAATTCGGGGAGAAAACTTGGTCCCTCTTGGTCCAACCAATTTTTTTCCAAATTTTTGGGGAAGCAAGATATCATGAATCTAAAGTCAATTCCAGGAGTATGTGAAGATTCAAGGTGTTTACAAATGTAAAATCAGGCCTTGAAGGTCGAAATAAGACATAATTAGGGATTTTGATGAAATAATAAATTGAAAGAATAAAATAAAAAGGGGCACACTTAGGGAAAAGGGTCCAATTTTATGATGTGTAGAGTGATGAAATAAAACTTTAGATTTAATTAAATCAATTAATTAAATGCATAAAGTGAATTTAAAATCCAAGATGCAAACACACTAAAGCGGTTGCTAACCTAAGCGTGGAATTGTACCACTCAATTAAGGGTGTACAATTTACGATGCTACACTTATAACATAGAAGAGGACACTTTAGAAAAATTTGGAAGAAATATGTTCTTAATGTTATCCTATAGGGTATCTAAAGATGACTCATTGGTTGTTGTAAAAGGAATAGTATGAATCACTACACCAGGAGCATCAGATGCATAGGAAATGGTAGAACCAAAAGGAATAGGATTAGAAATTGATAATAGAGGAGTTGTACCTAGAGTATCATGACATGTAGGAGGTATGATTTCTTGTGTCTTTTCAGACTAGGAAGTACTAGGAATTTTAGACGATCCCTCATCATCACACTCCTCGTCTTCTCCTTTTTCTAACTCTTCCACATCTTGTTGTATCTCTTCCTCAAGCAATTCTTCTTCATCTTTTGCCTCTGTTTGAGAATCCTAAGCCGAGGATTCTCCTTAACTCTTATCCTTACCCTTTCCAACAATTAATTTAAACTTAGGATCCTTTGGAGTCGCTAGATCTTGCCTATTCCTAGTTCTTAACTTAGAATTTTTTCCCACTAGTCCTGTAGTATGATCCTCTGATCCAATTCGGAAAGGCTTCAATTGAATTCCTTCCTGTGTTAACAAAACATTGGTATTGGCAAGAATATTCTGAAATATGGTCCTTATTGAATTATTTTCCTTCTAAGACCACTGGATGAGGGGTAAGGGTGAACCTACAATCCTATTCTTTTCATACACCAGATCTAGAACATTCCATCATCCTCAAGATCCTCAGGGATATCAGCAAGATTTAGGTCCTCAATTTTCTCCATAGTAAGATGACAATAATCAAGCTTTCTAATATCTTCTTATGTCCTACAATCAATCCAAATATCCTCTACACGGTGAACATGATTATAGATCTTCTTTAGCTTATTCTTCATACCTCTATAGTCAAAAAATTTCCTGGATTTAAAGAACCTCATTGTTACCCTTCTCATTTCTTCATCCATGGATCTAGCCTTGTAACTGAAATTGATTGAATGTCTTCCAATTGTTAGGTTAAACTTGAACTCAAGCTTGTGTGAACATGATTGGAATTCATGTACTACAACCATCTAATGAGCCAACTCTATGAGCACAATTTTATATGATGGGTACCACATTCCAAACTTCATCTAACACTCTCTTCTTCTAAAGTTCCTTATCAAACATACACATGTAATGACAGAAGAAAGAATCATTCACTCTCTTGAAATGATGTAAACTATTATTTTTCAATCAATTGAGATTAGTATTGGTATACAGGAATTTGACTCGTATCTCTTGTAGTAGACAATCTTGGAAAATGCCTCATTGAAGCTACTGCATATACTAGATATGAAGTCATATAGAAATTCAAAGTAGTAGGGACCTTAGTAAGTTGCTCACACAAAGCATCACTTATCTACTTTCCCCAAAAGATATTCTTCTTATTTTGTCAGATGGTATGGATGTATTAATACATCCATTCATGATAAGTATCTGAAATAGGAAGTCCTTTCACCCTATCAATAAGAGTAATCAAATCATTTACTTCTTCAATGAATTAACTTTGATGAATACTCTTAGGCCATCTTGCATTAGTAGGCCTTGGATTTTTCAGTCAATTATCATTGATATTAGTTTTGCACTTATTTTAATTGTTATCATAGTATGTTTATGTTGATTGCATGTCAATATTAGCATATTGATCAATGTTTGGACATTTGAAAATGGTGTCAAAGAAATCCTCAACCAACTTAATGAGAGTTCTCTTGCTCTCTGCGTCCTTGATAGACCTACTTACTGGATCATATATGTTATCTAATGCTAACACAAACTTAGGGGTCTGCACTGACATTAGGAAAGTTGCAACCAAGTGAATGCCACTATTAATGGTTGCTTCCATTTTGTAGTACTCGGGTGGCTCTTTTACTCTCTTTAGGAATTCTTCAAGATCTATGTGTCCTATCTTTGTATCCCTAATATTGTTAATATTAGAGGATATAGATGAAGATGGGAAGGCTGGATGAGGGTCTTGTTTCTTGAACTTCATAGCTCTTTTGCTTGGTGATGGCTCCATCATCTGATTGTGATTGCAACTGCAACATTTGAAAAAGATCATCACCATGCTCAACTCATTAGAATGACCTTATTAGGGTTTCAAAAACCCTAACTTATTGATAGAACCAAAATACCTTTGAGTGTAAATCGAGTTTGTAACCCCGATTCACATGTGTGTGCACTAGGTGCAAATTGGGTTTACAAACCCGATTAACACCTAACATAGGTGTGGATCAAAATAAATGCATTTCAGACTTATAAATCCAATTTTCATTAGAAAAGCTTAAATAATATATTGGTGTATATCGGGTTCGTAACCCCGAATCGCACCACTGCAAAACAAAGGGAAAAATGTTGGGCTCGGTGCATGTCGGGGTCATGACCCCACCATACACCAAAGGGAAGAATCATGGTGTAGGTCGGGGTTACGACCCTGACACACACTGAAAGGAAAGACTTTGGTGAATGTCGGAGTCGTGACCCCTCCATACACCAACAAACATGGTTTAAAATACTAATACATGCTGAGGTAATAACCTCAACATACACCATGTGAAACATGGTGTATGTTGGGGTTATGACCCCGACATCCACCATGTTTCATAGTAAGCAATCTTCAGTAAAGGGGATAACAATAATGGTGAATGTTGGGTCTACAACCCCCCATACACCATGAAATTTGGTGTATGATGGGTCATAATATTTGACATGCACCAAAAGAAATGATACATAAGATTAAGAAAAACATGAACAATTAGGTAGAATTAAAGAAAAAGGGACAAGAAACTTATCTAAAAGAGGAGGAATGGAAGGCTTCGGCCCTGGAAAAGCTCCTCAAGATCTTCAAACCCTCGGATGATGAAAAACAAATCAAGGCGAAAAAAGACTATAACAAGAAGATTAAAAGAAGAATAAATCAAAGAAAAACAATAAATGAACCAAATCGTGCGAAATAAATATGTATTTAGGGTTTGTAAACCCGAAATAAATAACCTGAAATACATCCATATGTGTATTTCAGGTTTTCAACCCTAAAATATTCAAAGGTGTACATTAAAACACAAAAAAGGTGCAATTTGGACCTATAAGTCCAATTTGCACAAAAAGACTAAAAGAAGTGTAATTTAGGCTTATAAGTCCGAATTGCACCTTAAAAAGTCTAGAAGGTGCAATATCGGAGTTAAATTTTGACTTTGCACCAAAGGCAGTGCAATATTGGACTTAAACTTTGATTTTGCACCAAAAGACCCAAAAACTTAAAAAGACAACTTTGAGTTAATATTCGAATTAACCACTAAAACTAGGATCAAGAAACAAATTCAAGGTTCCCAAAAGACTAACGAGGTGAACAATTGCCTCAAAAAATGAACTTAGAGAGTTAAAGAATGAATTTAAACAAAAAATTGTAGGGGTTATCCAGTTTTTGCATCATAATAAAAAATAGGGATAACAACTAATTACAGAACTGGGGTTTAACCTAAGGAAAAACTCTATTCCCAACCATTTTCCCTTCTCTACTATGTGCAGGAATAGGTATAGAACTGCAATTCTCAAGATTGACATTCTTCAAAGAGACAAACAGGTTCCCTTTTGGATGGTGAAAAGTTTGGAGGACCAAAGCGACGAGAATTCTAGTCCTAACAATTCAGGTTGATCTTTTGGGAATAGATCCAAACATTCACATATTGCTCAGATCCAGGTTCTTACCTATGTTTGATGACTGTAGCTCACTGTTTATGCATTATTGCTTCAATTTACACACATTTACCCTAATTTCAGCATCATTAATTATATCAATTCAATTTAAAGGGAAAGAAGAGAGACATCCAAAACCCCTGGAATCTTATCAAAATCTTGGTCTTTTAGGCTTAGATCTATCAAACTCCAGATTTTCCTAATGTAAAGGTTATTATTCAAAAATTAGTGGTTTTACTACATCATTGGGTGAAACCCTATTTTTTCACTCTTTACACTTCCATAAGAAATGCATCAATTTCTTGATCTACCTTTGCTACGATGTTCGAGACTACATTCTCAACTTCACCTTCTTCCACTACCTCAACCTGCAAGGTATTTTTACCCTCATCACATTTGCGACTTTCACTCATCAACTGATGGTCCACCATAATTATGTGTTCTCCTCTCTTTTCTCTTCATTTGTGTGGGCTACTATCACTTCTCTCACCTTTCAACTACAACTATTCTTCTTCAACAAGATTCTCCATATTCCTTAACTCTTTTCCCAATCTCATTTCATTAACAAAATCAATATGGACCTCCTCATGACCCACGTTGTCCTCTTCTCCAAACTCATACTCTTATATGCTCCAATCTTCTACTCTATAATTTGTAAAACATCGTGACTTCAAGCTATCGACTTATTAGAACTTCACACACTTGCAACGATCCTTTTGAAGTCTCCACAACCGCTTCACACTCTCAAGTGTGAACTACCTCATGGTTGGCAATCTGTTCACATAACTCCACCCTTCACCCATAAGCCCTAGTGTATATTGCCTCACATTCGATAATCTATCTACACATTCAAGATCTCAAGCTCTGATATCATTTGATGCAAGATAATTTGCCTGGAAACTCAAAACTTAACAAATACCAAACTAAAACAAATACTCTATTTCAAAATTTAATCTTTAGATTACAACAATTTATTTTTAGGAAATCTACAATATAATGTTTACAATTATGGTTTCTAATGGTTGTTCATTATATTTTCCCTCTACAGCCCATGGTGTCCCTCTGTCTTGACCTCTTCTCTCTCTACCACATAGCTACCTACTACCTACAATACATATCTTATTCTAACACACTTGTCGATCTGCCTTTGTTTCAATGTTTCACATTTTGTTGATTCTTGTCACTTCATCTTCTATTTAATCTATAATTTATTTATCTTAATAGTTGTCATCTTCATTCGCTACATTTTCGCATATTGTCAAATAATTCATTTCAATTCTTCTCCTCTTCATATTAGTTGATGCCTTCTTTTATTTTCATCAACTCGATTAAGATGTAAGGCTTTTTTTTTTTGGTATTTCCCTCACGCACCTGTCGAATTTCTTTTGCTTTGATGGATGATTTATCTTCTATTTTAGCTTCTTCCACCCTTTGTATTCTTCTTGTTTTTGCTACCTTTATTTTTTTAAAATTTGATTTTAATAGACACCTCTCTGTCCTCCATCGAGGCATTTGTTAGTGCCTTATCATTTTCATTCATTAGCGTTTCAACTTTAGCACAACGTTTCATTCTTTCCAAATTCAATGCCTCGTTCCTATGTTGGATGAATGTTGGCAAAGGTAATGAAATTAGGCTTTACGCCTATCAATGCTTCCACATTTTCTATACATGTCTAACACAATAGTTGCAATTATACCTGATAAAACTTATGGGTTGATGGATGTCCAAGTCCTGTTCAAAAGGGCTCTCCCATTTTGGCATAGGCTAAGATAATATTTTCAATGGTTGCATATGGAATCTATTTTGTGTATCTTGTGATCATAGAAATTTGTGAGACACATTTCTAAGAGGCAAAATAGTCTATGTGCCTGACTATGCTTACACACTTTGTGTACATATCTACTAGGGTAGTTGTAACATTGACAAGATTCTTGACCAATTCATATTTTAAACTTTCCTTTTCACTCTTTAGATTCATTGTTATTAGAGCTTGGTCAAATAAGAATAGAACTGAATTTTGCAGGCTGATTATAGTGAAGTGAGACCAAACCAAAACTTGAAGTAAATAGATTAAAATAAATGTTTTTTTGGTGGTGTTGGTTGTAGGTACTTTTGGGTGCTCTTGCACTAGCTGATTAGTTATATTATCCAAAAAATTCAATTTTCATCAAGTGATCACCAACCACATCGGAGTGTCCATCTCCATCCCATGTCTGGATTTATCTTTGGCAAGGAATCAAATGCCCAAAACAAACCAGCCCAACCTTTTAATGGCAAAGGTGGCATCTTTCCACGCGAGCCAACTTAGGAACGAGACACAATATTTGAGTATATCATAAAAGCTAAAGCTAAAAACTAGCTCATTTAAAATGAGCTCTACTAATTTGTACCAGATCATTCCTTTAAATTATCTAAAGGGATTGCAAAGCTATTGAAAAGATTGGAGTTTATCTGTGTGTCAGCACCACAAGCATGGCTTAAGAGGATGAAGGGTGGCTCAAAAGGAGAGAAGATCAATGATGAAAAGATGAAATTGAAGGCTGATGGAGGGAAAGTAGGAATTCTTGCCTCAGAAAAGACACCCATCTCGTGCAAAACCAAAAGAAATTGAATGCTTATGTTGGTGCAAAAGATTGACAACAATGTTCAAATAGTTAAAATAGCACTTAAAAAAAGAATATTCTCAACTAAGTTGAGGCGTTTCTAACTGCAAAGAAAAAACCATCCACAACAAGGTTTGATAGAAAATCAACATCCATATTGGCTTTGTGAAAAACATGATTGGCCAATGTATTAGAGATACAATCTAACTCCAAAAGTATCTCGTCAAGATGGCTTGATGGTGTCAACTGGGAGTAGCCCACCTTCTCACTACATTGATTATGCCCATGGAGTCACCCTCGGCCTATAAATTAGTGGCCTAACAAGTTTGGTAGAGTTTTAGCTCATATAGAAGAGCTTGAAATTCTGCCACATTGTTGGTTGCCTAGGTTAATGGGAGACGCTAAAAAAATTGTATTGCCATTTGAATCCTAGATAATACAACCTACTCTAGAGGGGCCAAGGTTTCCCAAGAAGCCCTATCAAAATTGAGTTTCATCCATCCTACTAATGGAGGTTGCCATTTAGCCGAAGCCTTAAGAGCTTGGGAATGAACTTCAAAAACCCCTTAATGGGAGAAATTTGTGGATAATTTTAATCACCATTTTATAGATGGATTTATATTGAGGGATGGGTATTAAAATAATAAATATCCACTTGTATGTAAATAATATTGAAAATTTGGAGGGATAAAGTATTGTGTTGTGTAGTCCTAAAACTTTAAAGTGGAAATAATTTATGGGAAACATTGACAAGGGTAGTAGGTTTTCACAAAGAGTGGATCTAAACATGGAATGTTAATCTAGAAGTCCCCTTTCATATTCAAATTTCATAATGCATGGTACAAAAAATATAAGTCCTCATAGAATGCCTTTCTCTATTGGAAAGTGTAGAAAACTTGATTTTAATGGTATTGAATTCATTTGAATCCCATTCCCAGTGAAATCAACTATCATTTGTAGAAATTCAAAGGGAGTAGATCTCAATTTTTTTTTTAAAAGCATATTTTAATTTTCAATGATTTTATGGGAGATTATATGATTGAGGAAGAGGACGTTGCCATGAAAATATGTTTGTAGTCCTCAAAAGAAGATACGAGATATTTGTTCTCCAATTTTATAGTGCTTACTATTGATTCAAGGAAATAACTCAAAATAAAGTTTATTGATTAATTTAGTGAAAAAATGGATGTGTATTCATTAATCATTGCACTCATTCACATTTAGAAAGATGAAGTATTTGTCCCTATATTTAATGTGAGACTTGCAAATACAATAAAAGACATTCCATAAAATATAAGGCCTACTAATTTAAAGTTCTTGGTTTTGTATTTAGGTGCATTCAATGAAGAGATGGGTTTCTTATTGAGAGATAATAATCCTACATCACTCCATTAAGCATATGCTATGGAAAGAGATATTGAAAGAAACAAAAAAATTAATAAAGGAAGGTATTGTATCTACATGTGTTGATAATTGTAAAATGTTTCATGTGGATGGATGATTTGAAATGTGAAATAAAAATAATTGTTATGAAAATGAAAAATTATGTTGTTATAATCAAATCATCATGGAAGTATTCAGTTCTTAATATAATTTAAGGAAAGTATGACAAAGAAGAAGTATTAATTGAAGATGAGGAGTTTGACATAGAATCACTCAGCGTGGATATAACATATACACATGAATTAGA
Organism: Cryptomeria japonica; assembly: GCF_030272615.1. Taxonomy (NCBI): domain Eukaryota; kingdom Viridiplantae; phylum Streptophyta; class Pinopsida; order Cupressales; family Cupressaceae; genus Cryptomeria; species Cryptomeria japonica. Next base: position 344,446,743 of record NC_081405.1, on the reverse strand, counting down.
GGTTGAACTTTGTTGAAATATGGTTGAACATAGGATGGATTGTTATAAGGATGAATAATCAAAGGAATATCATAAATATATTATTATAACCTTTAATGGACAATGTGAATGTAGTGTTGACCATGAATCACTTTTCCAAGCATTTTCTGATATTTAAAAAAGCATGAAGAAGAATTACCATATGATTTTTTGCACAAGCTTTAAGGCTTCTCTATTTTAACTCCTTTCACTTTACAACTATAAGACTTTAGTATGCATTGATTTATTTTTTGAATCTTATGAATTGTTCTTTTAGTGCCATTCCAAAAGACGTGAAACATTTTGGGCTTGATAAAATAAGTTGATTATGTTTTATAAGGAAGCAAGAGAAGGATATGAAAAATCCTTTGTGAATGACCTAAATCACCAAAAAAAAGATAGGACATGTGTGGGAAAAGCATGAAGGATAGAGATGTTGCATATGTGGTTGTTGTGGATGAGATGGTGTTGTTAAGTAGTTGTCATTGATGTCAACATAATGGTTGGCATTGATGTCTTTGTTGTTCTTGATATTGGTAATCTAGGATATGTGTTTCCGAAATCTTTGGTGCTTCGGAAGATGTGTTGGTGATCTAGATAGTTCAAGTAATTGAATATGATGTTGATCGTTGGTATTGGTGTTTCTTTGGGAGATGGTGTTTGGATCTGGATTAAGTCTGGAATTTGAGGATGTGCAGCGGCTTGTGGTGTAGTGTGTGTATCATGATTTTTGGGTCTAGAATTTTTAATGAGTGTAACGTGTTGATCTATTTGTTGATGTGTATTATGGTATGGTCTACTACTTGTTCCTTCCCACCACCAAAATTTTTAGTGTTGACCTATCTTAGATCTCTGTCTGGGCCGACTTTGAAGACCATGCTTCCTGAAGGATGTAGTATATATATGAGGATGATCTGATTATGTTAGATATAGAAAAAGTTTGACATTGTTTGGAAGATATGTGATACTAGAAAGGAAAGATCTAATTGTTGGTGATATATGAGAGTGTGTTGGTATTGAGAGACCGGAAGCAATCTAGTTTTGCAGATTGTGTTTTAGTGGTAGATTATTTCTTTCTTTCTCTCTTTCTTCAATAGTGAGCCTTTTTCTAGGCAGTGAGCCCACCTCCAGTAAGCATTCTTGCAGTGAGCCACCTTTTGTAAAAATCACCTTAACTAGTGTCACCTTAACCAGTGATTTTTTATTGAGAACTAACATTCTCTGTGGTTTTTCCCTTCTTGGTTTTTCCACGTCATATCTGGTGTTCATTGTGTGATTTGTTGTATGTTTTTTTTTTCATGTTGTACATGTGTTAATTGATTCTATTAGTTTGGATCCAGAGGTGAAAAGAATAAAAGTAATTGTTTTAAGCAATCAACTAATTCACCCCCCCCCCCCCTCTCAGTTGCCCGAATATTCAACAAGAAAGTGAAGATGCAATCACTTTGTAATCATAAATAGTTCAAATACAAGGTATGGTGAAGAAATTATGATATGCAAAGATCCACCTCATGGATAAATATGGTGTTATGTGATTAGTATTATGATTAAGCTCATATGGTTGGTATTGTGTTGATAGAGACAATATGGTGGATACTAAATTATTGTTCATCAATGGTGCTATTGAAGACAAATATATAGACACTCAATTTGAGGAGTATGAATATAGTTATATGCATGAGATTTCTTGCATTGTTGACTATGATGACAATGAATCTAATTATTTCTCTATTGGTTATGATCTCTCTTATGAAGATATATTGGAATTTCTCATTCATATGAGGAGTGTATCGATGTGAATACTAGTAAGGACACATGTTTGTAAAATAACAAACAATATTTTTGCCTTGGTGATTCTTTGGAGTATAAATCACAATAGTAGTTATTGATGGGTAAACTATCATTATTTTTGTTTCATTCCAAATTTAAATAATCATTTCTAGATCTTCCTTGAAATAATGGAAGGATGAATATACATACCAAATTTATTTTGTTTGTATGTATGGATATGTTGAAAGGAACAATTAGTCAACATGGTTACAATAGCTAACATATATTACAACTTTCAACTTACTCTTCAATCCAAAACCTTTACAGCCATTTATTTTCTAGTTATATATGTTTTATGACTTAAAAAAGGCTTCGGTAATTTTATTTTTCTTCTCTTCATTAGCCTTATCCAATCTACTTATGTTCAATATGAACACTTTATAGCTATTCATTTTCTTGTTACATATGTTTTATGAATAAAAATGAGATTTTAGTAGAGTTTTTTGCTTCTCTTCATTAGCCTTATGCAATCATTAACTCATATTTTCACCAATGCATTTATCCTCCAATGTTGTTAATCAACATCTTTGTGATAAATATTTATTTTGCAAACTAAACATTTTGTAAAATCTCATAACTTGCTTCATATGGATAGATTGCATAACTGAACCTTATGGATTCTTTGGATTGTTTTTTATTAAGGGTAAAATAGGTTTTGAAGGGACCCACAACTATTTAACAAAAGTTAAAATGCTACCATAAAGATAAACACAACCAACTAACAACCAACCACTAGGAAAAACAAAAAATAGAAGCAAAAAACCAACGCACCAGAATAAGAAGTAAACCAACAAGAAACTACTAGAGATTTTTTAGGGCTTCTACAACCTTAGCCTCCAATTAATCAAGATTCTAAGCTGAATTATTTGTATCATTAATATCCATCTTAGCTTGTTCCATACTCTTCTTTAGATTTCCCCTAGTACGAGCACATAGACCCTTATCATCCAAAACTTTTTTAAACTTATCAACATTGTGTAGGTCAATATAGATATTATCAATAGATTTAGAAATTTGCATCTTTTGTCATTTATCCACCAAGATCTTAATATTGTTAGCACGGATATGAATAGTCTTATAACTCATATTGACTAGATTAATGTGATTATCATTAATATTTTTCATCTTAGTCTCTAACACACCAATCCACCCTTCATAGTCAATTTTTAAGACATTGATTGCATCCTTGGCCACATTTTCTTCTCATCCTCCCTTGTTTTGGAACTACCATATATGTTTGAACAAGATCTTCAATCTTGCTCTTCATGGAATAGATATTAATATTTATTTGGTTGATTTCAAGAAACAACCACTTAGACAATCTAAACTGGTTCATTGTCGCATCCTTGACAACACTGAGCAAGTCTAAGTCCTCTCTTTCAAAGTTTAGAAGAGGAGAATTATTTTGCAGGTTTCTAGGAAAAGGAGGACATGAAGCTCTTTCCTCATCACCCTGAGGAGGAGATGGAGGGTGAGAATGCACCCCAAGCCACCATTACCAAAATTTTCATGGTCTTTTAGCAAGCAACCTTTAGCATAATTGTCATAGCCTTCCCCAATAGGGTTCTGATCCTCATCCCTAAGAAATGATCACCAGTAGAAGTCTCATCTCCATAATCTAAACCTCTAGAATCCAAGACATCCTCATTTTCCCTCTTTCTTTTTTTTCCCTTGCCTCCCCTAGAAACCACACGTCTAGAACCTAACTCGCCCTCTTTCTCCATCCTTATCTTATTCTTAACCTTCATAGTATGGGGGGTAGGTATCCTTCTCTTGGAAAGAAGAAGCATTGGCCTCAATACTCCATTCATCTTCCTTTAGACCTTCATCCTCTACATCCGTATCATTCTTAGTATCAAACCTCAACTCCTCATCTACATCCGAAGATGGCGAGACATTATTTTGGATTTTCACTTTCAAAGGAGATGGGAGGGCCTTAACATACAAGCCAATTAAAAGGATTAAACCCTCATGTAGAAGAGGGGTTTTGTCATTTTTTCTATGCTCCATAATCCCTAGCTCAAGAGGTGATAACAAATAAAAATGAAAGGAAACCTTCTACTTGTGCCTAAAGTGATTTAACAATGTGAAGTGGAAACCAAACACAATAGTATATCTCCCATAGAGTAAAATACTGCATAAGTACCTTAACCAAAGAAGCCCAAAAAGGCTTGAGTGACTTTGCCTAATAGCCCCAATTTTCCTTCTTCACTAGGTTGGACTCCTCTTTACGTTTGAGAAAATTTTGGGCTACAACCTCCAAGGACTTCCTATCCCTAAATATTTTTCTACCCTCCATTGGAAACCTAGTAATCATGGCAATAAATTCATTCATTATCTCCACACTGTTGCCATATATGTAATAAGAAAATAATCGTTCCAACCAGAGAAGAAGATTTTAGTAGCTTTAGGATCCGCACCATAGAGGCATTCTAGGTAAGGAGTCACCCCACCTCTGTTTAGAATTCTCCACACTTTACAATTACTTCTCACATCATCACAGTTAATCAGCTTAAGCCTATTCCTCACCACCCATTATGAGAAGAATCCAAAGAATCATAGTCAGGAACATACCTCACATTATACCAATCAAATTCCATCTGAATATCTCTCTAAATCCTTCCCTTTGATCCATCTTCAAGGAAAATCAAGCACACATGACACCCATAATCCATGTGTTCATCCTTACATTGCATAGATAATCTTTATTATCATTAATGAGACTTGCCATACAAAAACCCAAAAGGATTTTGGAAAAGATGAAAATTAGTAATCAACACATTACCGACCATGGATGGCATCATAATTTATAACATCTTGCACATTGGGTGGAAGGGGGTTGATGCAGAGAGTCTTGGAGCTAATCATATTCACCTTCTTGGTTTCTTGTCTTACTCAACCCTCTAACTCCTCAAGCCCATCCAATGGTACTTGGTTGGGGTTTTCTAGCTAGACCTCCAAGGCTTCATCCACTTTGGCTTGCCTCCAAGGTATAGCCATTGATCTCTTTCAATCAACCCTTCCTATTGAGGTTGTTACCTCAATCTCTTCACACCACTCCTAAGGCTCCAACAACTTCTGCAAGGATCACAACACACCAACTCATTCAATGGGTTAAAAATGCATTTAATTAGGGTCTTTTAAGTCTTTAAGAGGTTTGAGAACCTTCACACCCATCACCAAGCTTTCCTTACCTCTCTTTGTCTCTATCGGGTTCAATTAGGCCTAATACAATTAGCCCTCCCTTGGCGGTTTTAAGGACTTGGTTTCAAAACTTCCCAAATAAGGCCACAAATAAATTATATATTTGGATACCCTTTTCAAGGTTACAAACAATATTACAAATTTGGATCTGGGTTCACCGTACACGTATGGGAACCAAATCTATCCTAATTTCAAGGGTTTTGGCCTACCCGGGTGACTTACAAACTTGTTCTTTTAAACCTTCACCAATCAAAACATCTACTCAAATAAATTGAGGATTCTTTAAGGGAATTAATAGGGATTTCCAATCATGGGTCCATTTCTCTTCCACCAATCCACATGTGCTCAAAATTTGCACATCTTTTGTTGTCCTAACTCACTAACTCCTAGCAGTGAGCCTAGGGTTTCATTGTAGCTCCTCCACAAAGGCCTGCAAAACAACAAAACCTACTCTAAACTTATGTACAGACACTAAACTATCATTTCACTTGATTTCAATAGGTTCCATCAATGGATGCTCAGGTTAGAGCTATTTTCCCCTTTAAACCCTACTTTGCAAGGGTTTTACACCTAGTCACAGAGAATGGAGTAGATCTCTGCAACCAGACTTCCTAATCTACCTTGTTGGAAAGTATATTCAATAATATTTAATCACCTGTAAGTAATTTCCTCTATCAAGGCTGTACTGGGTCGTACAATGCAATAAAAACAAACAAAAACAGTCAAAACGGTGTAAACACGGGATTTTCCTTCAACTCCAAAAATTGCTTTTGCATTCCCAAAATCTCCAACCCATACAATGAATTTTATTTTAGCTTATATTCTCATGATTTAGTTGGTTGAACCAACTTTGCAATGCCAATCATCAAAAATGCAACTTTTGCAAATGTTGCAAAATGTTGCTCAACAACTTTTACATCTTTTTTACTCCTTGGTTGCAACTTTGCACTCAAGTGCATTCCAAGGCTCAAAATGCCCTCAATGCATTCCAGGAGACTTAAAACATTATATTTCACCCTATTACATCATGACTTTGTTCTAGAGTACTACTGTTGTGATCAATATTAGGATTACAACTTCTTAGGTTGATAGCATCTTGAATACAAATGACACAACCAAAAGCTTGGACATCTCAACCATGGCTCTACTGAGTCCCCAAATGGTTGGTCCATTATTACGTCATGTGAGACAACACAAAAACTTAAAAGAAACCAAAATTGTATGGTTGGAGTGTTAGGTGCCTTGCACCATACTCCCCTGGGACAAAGAACTCAAGTCCCTTAAGTTAAGAGGTCTACAATTTCAACTCCATGTTGAAGGATATCTGATTCTGACATCCACATAGCATCTGAATCAGGTAACCCTTCCCACTTGACAAGATAATGCTTGTAGACTCTTTTCCTTGTCTTCTTTACTACCTTGGTGTCCAAGATACTTTCCAACTTGATCGGTTGGCTTGGTGGCAAATCCCTCACCCAATCTGCATTGCCCTATGATGAAGTATCCAACTAATTTGTTTGTGACTCTCCCTTGTATGGATAGAGATCACATACATTAAAGATAGGAGAAATACCCAAGGTGGGAGGGATTTCAACTTCATATGTATTATGTCCATATTTTTGCACCACCTTGAGAGGTCCAATCTTCTTCATTATTAGCTTGGTAGGCTACCCTTTTGGAAGTCTCTCCTTCCTTAGGTATGCTAATACTAAGTCTCCAACTTTAAATTGCACATTCCTTCTTGTTTTATCAGCATGCACCTTATACTGCTCGAACTTTTGTTGTAAGGTCTGCCTTACCTTATCATTCACTTCTTTGATACCTTCTACAAAATTATCCCCTTGTGCACTCTTAGGTGCCATAGAACTGAGATCTTTGAGCTCTAGTATGCCCCTAGGATGAAATCCATACACTATCTCAAAGGTTCTTTTACCCATGCTTCGGTTCACCGAGTCATTGTATGCATATTCTGTCTGACCGAGTACCAAATCCCAAGTCTGCCCATGTTGTTTTGTAAGACATCTTATCAAATTACCCAATTATCTATTGACTACCTCTATCTCACCATCTGATTCAGGATGATAGGTAGATGAAAAGGATAACTTGGTGCCCAACTTTCTCCAAAGTGTCCTCAAAAAGTGGCTTAAAAACTTCACATATCTATCACTAACTATGTTGATTGGAAGGCCATGAATTCTGACTATCTCCTTGAAGAAGAGTCATGTAATGTAGGTGGCATCATTGGTGCTCTTGCAAGGTATAAAATGTGCCATTTTGTTGAACCTATCTACCACTACATACACACTGTCAAATCCCCTTGGATTTCTTGGTAAGCCTAACACAAAATCCATACTCAAACATTCCCAAGGCCTTTGAGGTATGACCAAAGGTTGGTATAGACCTGCATTACTTGATGAACCCTTTTCTCTTTGACAGATTGCACATTGTTCTACAAACTTTCTCACTTTTGATTGCAACTTGGGCCAATGATAAAACCTACTAACATGTTCCAAAGTTTTATCTATGCCAAAATGACCTCCTTGATACTTTTCTTGGATAATATTTTGTCTCATAGAACATTGGGGTATGCAAAGAAGATGTCCTTTGAACAACAAACCCTCTTGTATCATATATTTTGAATAAGATACGTGTGAGGTGTTATAAAAATTAGTACAAAAAACATATATTTCTACAAAATCTTTATCATCCTTGTAGAGGTCTTTTAACTCATTCAATCCCACACTTTGCAATTGTATCTCCTGCATAGTCATGACTCTCCTACTTAATGCATCAACTATCTTATTTGTTGTGCCTTTTTTGTGCTTAATAGTGAAGGTATAGGATTGTAGGTATTCAACCCACTTTAGGTGTCTCTGGTTCAACTTCTCTTGCCCATTGAGAAAACTAAGGGCATGGTTGTCAGTGAAAACTACAAACTCTTTGGGCAGCAAGTAATGACGCCACTTCTTCAATGCTCGTACCATGGCATACAATTACAATTCATATGTGGAGTATCTTTTCTTAGCTTCATTTAACTTCTCTGAGAAGAATGCTATAGGATGTCCTTATGGGCTTAAAAATGCCCCTATTGCCCTTTGGCTAGCATCACATTCTACTGTGAACAACTGATTGAAATCAGGCAATCTAAGGGTTGGCAGCTCTGCAATCTTAGCTTTCAACATTTCAAACCGCTTATTGGCTTTCTCTATCCACTTAAAGTGACATTTAATCCGTCCTTTAATGGTGTTGAGTATAGGAGCATAAACATGGCTAAAGTTTCTCACAAACTTCCTATAAAAAGATGTCATTCCATGAAAACTCCTAACATCACTTATCCCCTAGGTGTAGGCCAATTAAGGATTGCTTCTACTTTACTTGGATCCATCTTTAAGAAACCTTGTGAAATAACAAAACTAAGGTAAACTAACTCTGTTTTCAAGAACTCACGTTTTTAAAGGTTGATTTTGAGTTGAGCCTCCTTCAACTTCTTCAAGACCATCTCCACATGCTTAAGGTGTTCCTCCTTGGACCTGCTGAAGACCAAAATGTCATCAAGATACACTAAAAAAAATTACCAATAAACTCAACTAAGACTTCATTCACAAGCCTTTGGAAGGTACTAGGTGCATTGGTGAGACCAAAAGGCATCACCAACCACTCATATAGGCCTGCATTGGTTCTAAAGGTTGTCTTCCATTCATCACCAGGTCTGATTCTTATCTGATGATAACCAGACTTCAAGTCCACCTTTGTGAAGTAGCTTGCTCCACCTAGATTGTCCAATAGGTTCTCAATCCTTGGCATGGGAAACCGGTACCTTATAGTGATCTTATTGATTGCTCTGGAGTCAGTGCACATCCTGCATTTTCCTCTTTTTTTAGGCACTAGCACAGCAGAAACAACACATGGACTCAAACTCTTTTTAATAAACCCCTTGTCTAAGAGTTCTTGCACTTGTTTGGCGATCTCTTCATTTTGACTAGGTGTCATTTTATAAGCACCTTTGTTAGGCAGATTTGCCCTTGGTATCAAGTCTATTTGATGATTTACATCTCTCATTGGAGGCAAAGAATCAGGCATATCATCTCCTATAACTTATTCATATTGCTTTAGTAGCCCTTGCACTTCTTGAGGCACTTCACTCATTGGGTCTGCCTTAGCTTCATCTTTAGGCTTCAACACTATAGCATGGCCCTGATGACCTTATTGCTTTAACACCTTAAGGAACTCTTTACCTCTCATCAGCATCACACTTGATCCTATTTGCTTTTCCTCCTTTGGATCAGGTAATGGATCCATTTGGTACTTCTTCCCATTCTTGGTGATCAGGTAACTGTTCTTTTCTCCATCACGACTGGCTTTCACATCATATTGCCATGGATGGCCCAGGAGCAAATGGCAGGAATCCATAGGCAATATGTCACAGAGTAGTTTGTCCTTATATCCACCAATTTCAAAGTCCACCCATGCTTGTTCATCAACTAAGACATGTTGACCCTGGTTGAGCCATGACACCTTATAGGGAGTGAGATGTGGTAGTCTTTTTAGTTTGAACTTATCCACCATTTCAATTGAGACAATGTTCTCTGTGGAACCTAAATCCACAATCACCTTACAAATTTTCCCATGTGACTTACAAGTGCTCCTAAATAAGCTTTTCCTCTATGGTGGCTATTGAGCTTGGGGTATCTTGAGCATTGTTCTTCTCATCATCTGATTTTCTCCATCTGTCACTGGCCCTGCCTTGCTGATTGGAGAGGTCTCACTTTGGGCATCCTCCTCCTGCACTAATTGAGTTCTTCTTTCTCCCATGTATGAGCTTGTTCAACTTGAGGCTTTTCCCGGGCACCTACTCATGGTATATCTAACTTGATCGTAGTGATAGCACCTACCGGTGAAGATTGTATTTCCTCTTCCTGAGCTTCCAAACCTGCCCCTAAAATTGCTTCTTCCTCTAAAGGATCCTCTAAATGTTCCTCTTTGTGAGCCCCCACTTCCTTCTTGGTTTTGCTTCTCTTCATTTCTTGGAACACTCTGCCCTCTGCCAAAGGTTCCTCTACCTCTAAAATTCTTACCACCTCTATGTTTTTTATTTTTCTCACTTCTCCTCTTGATCTTTTCCTCTACCCTTAATGCCAACTGAAAACACTTATGGACAGTGTCTGGTGTGAGAATTCTTATTTCATCTTGTATGTTTTGTCTAAGGCCATTCATGTACCTGGCCAATTTCTCCACTTCATTCTCATGCTTCCTAGCCCTCAAACTAAGTTTGTGGAATTCCTCAATGTATGCATTGACATCTAGCTCCCTCTGTTTCAAATTTTGCAGTCTCTTGTGGATTTGAACTTCATAATCCCCTGGTAGGAATTGAGCCTTAAGCCTTATCTTCATACGCTCCCATGAAGTTATCTTTTTCTTGCCAACTTGTACCCTTTCTTCTTGCATCATTTTCCACCAAACCAATGTTGATCCTCTCAATCTTGACTTGACCACACTGACTCTTTTCTCCTCTACTACCTCCTTATAATCAAAATGATTATTTAATGCCTCTATCCAATCTAGTAGCTCCTCTCCATTGAGATTTCCTCCAAAAGTGGGTAATCCATCCAACTTATCTTTGGAGATGGATTTGACTACATCCAAGAATAGTTTTTGGTCTTGGGGTATTGTTGCTACTATCTGATCCTCCTCATCTTCCACTTCTTCATCTATCTCATCTCCCCATTCTGTCTTAATCTTCCCCTTCTCCTTCTTAACATCTTTGGTTCCTTTACTTCCTTCCCGATCCTTCAATCCTTCTATCATCTCTGCCACCATCTGTCGGATGGCTTATGGAGTCATTGCCTTTGGACGCATTGAACTTTCTTCTGATTCTTCACAGTCTGACATACACCAATATTTCAAAGGGTGGCTCTGATACCACTCTGATGCAGAGAGTCTTGGAGCTAATCCTATTCACCTTCTTGGTTTCTTGTCTTACTCAACCCTCTAACTCCTCAAGCCCATCTAATGGTACTTGGTTGGGGTTTTTCTATCTAGACCTCCAAGGTATAGCCACTGATCTCTTTCAATCAACTCTTCCTATTGAGGTTGCCACCTCAATCTCTTCACACCACTCCTAAGGCTCCAACAACTTCTGCAAGGATCACAACACACCAACTCATTCAATGGGTTAAAAATGCATTTACTTAGTGTCTTTGAAGTATTTGAGAGTTTTTAGCACCTTCACACCCATCACCAAGCTTTCCTCACCTCTCTTTGTCTCTACCGGGCTCAATTAGGCCTAATACAATTAGCCCTCCCTTGGCGGTTTTAAGGACTTAGTTTCAAAAATTCCCAAATAAGGCCACAAATAAATTATAGATTTGGATACCCTTTTCAGGGTTACAAACAATATTGAAAATTTGCATCTGGGTTCGCCGTACACATATGGGAACCAAATCTATCCTAATTTCAAGGGTTTGGGCCTACCCGGGTGACTTACAAACTTGTTCTTTTAAACCTTCACCAGTCAAAACATCTGCTCAAATAAATTGAGGATTCTTTAAGGAAATTCACAGGGCTTTCCATCCATGGGTCCATTTCTCTTCCACCAATCTACATGTGCTCAAAATTTGCACATCTTATGTTGTCCTAACTCACTAACTCCTAGCAGTGAGCCTAGGGTTTCATTGTAGCTCCTCCACAAAGGCCTACAAAACAACAAAACCTACTCTAAACTTATGTACAAACCCTAACCTAGAATTCCACTTGATTTCAACAAGTGCCATCAATGGATGCTCAGGTTAGAGCCATTTTCCCCTTTAAACCCTACTTTGCAAGGGTTTTACACCTAGTCACAGAGAATGGAGTAGATCTCTGCAACCAGACAAAACTAGACTTCCTAATCTACCTTGCTGGAAAGTATATTCAATAATATTTCATCATGTGTAAGTAATTTCCTCTATCAAGGCCGTATTGGGTCATACAATGCAATAAAAACAAACAAAAATAGTCAAAACGGTGTAAAGATAGGATTTTCCTTCAACTCCAAAAATTGCTTTTGCATTCCCAAAATCTCCAACCCGTACAATGAATTTGATTTTGGCTTATATGCTCATGATTTAGTTGGTTGAACCAACTTTGCAACGCCAATCATAAAAAATGCAACTTTTGCAAATGTTGCAAAATGTTGCTCAGCAACTTTTACATCTTTTTACTCCTTGGTTGCAACTTTGCACTCAAGTGCATTCCAAGGCTCAAAAGGCCCTCAATGCATTCCAGGAGACTTAAAACATTATATTGCACCCTATTACATCATGACTCTATTCTAGAGTACTACTCCTATGATCAACATTAGCATTACAACTTCCTAGGTTGATAGCATCCTGAATACAAATGACACAACCAAAAGCTTGGACAACTCAACCATGGCTCGACTGAGTCCCCAAATGCTTGGTCCATTATTACATCATATGAGACAACACAAAAACTTAAAAGAAACCAAAATTGCATGCTTGTAGTGTTAGGTGCCCTGCACTAGGGGTCACCCCTATGCCAAATAAATTCATCCCTCCTAAGCCCATATTAGCAAATCAGTCCGCCAAGGCATTACAGTTGACTACTAATTTTACATTAAACGCTAACAGCCTTATGGGAAATTCAGTGATGGGAGACCTTTTGCACGAGATTCACTGAATAACCTCCGAGTTTAAGAATCTAGCTCTTCATACAATTTGGGGAGAAAAGGGGGAAAAGAAAACTAAAAAAAAGGCTATACCACTTAGGCGATACTCCAAGATATTTTTAGGATACTAGCAGCACAGAAAACCCAGGTACATGTAGTTTTGAGGTCCATTCAACAACATACATTCTCAACACTATTAGAGAAGATAATTGAACTAAACTCATTCAACATAATATGATCTTCACCATTCATCAAATAGATAACAAGTCCTAAAACATAGTTTAATCCGTAGAGTCTCACAACATATATCATAGAAGTTACTAAATTGAATACAACACAAAAGTTAGTTTATTAAGCTTCAAATAAAACAGCCACATAGGCCATAGGCACAATCTGATATGTTTATCATTCACCCAATTCAATTAACATAAAGGATTTTTCAATAACCCAAAGTCTAATACATTCTCATGAAAGTTTGAACCCTTAAAATTGCAAAAAGAAGGCCTATAAATAACCCTCGACCTTCAACAAACAACATGAAAGCATCAGAAAAAATCCTAGCAACCGCTTCCCATCAGGATACTCCCTACGTGGCGCTCACAGAGATGCAAGCAAGTGAAAATGGTCTTTAATGTTGTTATTCCAACCGCATCATGGTGACCCCTGCACCTACCAAACAAGAAAATCGCTATCCAAACAACATTCTAGTTCACGAATCATCAAAGAAGACACGCGGCAACTCGGGGGAGACCGAAGTCAAACACAAAAAAGGGAACCAGAACATGCAACACAGAGGCACCAAGTGTCACTACCAGCATATGGAAGATGGTGGGGTCAGGAAACATATGTCAAAGAAAAGACCCGGGCCACGTGGTGGCTCTGCGTCCTCTCAACACCGAGCGAGAAAAACAAGTCGCTTAGATCAATGTCGAGACACCACTTTGAAAACACGTGAGTGATTGGGAGAGCGGCCCAAAAATTAAAGGAAGGGGCTGAAACTTTACCAAAATGCCGCACACGAACCACTCTAAAATAATTTTAACATTTCTTGGTGACTCAATGGGGAATTCTTCCTGCGGAATGCTAGGATCCAAAATTGTTGGTTTGAAGACCAGACTTCATGCTTGAACAGGGAAAAGTAGATCAAAGACCTGCTGCAACGGAAACCAATCATCCTCAGAGGGTAACATCTGAGCTTCCAGACTTTAGCAATTCTGGTCCAAATAGATCACTTCATCAAAAGGCAAGCTCGTTGGTTTATCATGGACCATCTTCAGGAGCGCGTAGAGGTGGGCCAGGGGGTGCAAGAGCTGCTCGACTTCCTCCATCGAAATAGGACTGCTAAGGCATTGTAGGAAAGTCCAATCTTGCTGCAATTGCTCGATTTGATTCATAACTTTCTCAATCCTTAGCATGAAGCCATCTATGGGAAAAGGTGAAGGAAAACCCAGGAACACAAACTTCTCTACTCATCGCTTGATGTCTGGAACCGAAATCCTCAAGGACTCAAGTGTTGTTGATGCTTTCATAGTTTCCCTGTGCTGATTAATGAAAATTTTGGCCTTCCTGATCAATTGTTTGCGATCTGCAACCCCTTTTTCTTTTAATTCCTCATCTGAAGCAGCAGACAATAGCTGAATCAAACTCTGGGCCATAGGGAGCTTAGGACCAATGAAAAGCATAATGTTGTCGATAAGAGCACCCACTCCAGCACAGATAAATTGCGCCTCACCTAGGAACCTTAGCACGGGCTGTAGTGAAGGGCAATATTGCTTAATCTTCTCCCAATGAGAAACGTATAATCTTTCCACGACCGAGGATAGATCTTGAGGAACTTCCAAAGGAGAAAGATGAGATAAGTGCGCGATTTCATCTTCCTTTGCTCTTATCTCATTTTGGAGATTTTTGCATTTGTCTTGCTCATGACACACCTGATGTTCCAAAACGAGGATCTCGATACTTCCATCTTGAAAAACCTCTTGAAGCTGCATTGTGCGATCCTTCTCTTTCTCTAACAGTCCCTTTATATACTGGAATTTCTTCTCAGTTTGTTCCAGGTTGCTTTGCATCTCGTGCATTTTCATTTCAAACTTTTCTCTCTCCTCAGAAAGCTTGACCTACGCTTCACTTTGTTGTTGAGCATATTCTTCCTTCAGGCGGACCTCCTCTCAGTAATGGATGTATCATTTTTTACCGACCCTATAGATTTTTCAACTTCCACCAACTGTTAGAACATCTTGAGAGCCAGCGTTCTCTCAGTAACGTAGGTAGGAGGGAGGAAGGGCTCCTCAGAGAAGCCATGCACTCGAACATAAGAGAAATTTGTACCCAAGAACCAGTCGCAATGGGGGCATTCATTACTCGTCCAATTTATTTGGATTTGAGAAAAACAAGCAAGAGGCTCCTTAGGGATAACACCAAAATAGTGAAGGACGAGGGCCAAGAAACAGTTTGAAAACTGGTGTACATCGTAAGTGGCTAATAATACGGGGGTCCAGGCAGACACAGGCATTATGTTTCCCAACTCATCATGAGTAGCCAATGGCATGAATTGACTAAAAAAAATGACATTTTGGTGCACGAATAAATGAACTAAGAATGAGGCAAACCTCAACTGTCATGATTGCTCAAATTCGACCAACGACCTCACCATTTCTCTGGCTATCAACACATAGAAGTCAAAATGGAAAGGCTCCTTCTGCTTCTGACATTTGAACAGGAAACCCATCATAGGAGCGGTGATCTCTCGGTCATTGTCATGATCACACAGGAACGCAATGGTGGAGGAGATATCTTTAAGATCATCTTGCCTTAAATCACTATAGTGGATAGGGAGCTTTGGAGGCTCGACCACCGAACTCTGATTCAGATTAGGTTGACAAAATGGGACAATATCCTGCCTAGAATGCCAATAGTCTTCTATAGCCTTTATCAAACACCTTCATGCTATCAATTTTGGGACAACACAGCATGTCCCGAATAGCTTCTGGGGTTATGATGACCCGCAGAGAGGAGCCCTGTATCAAAAGAGAGTTTGACGTGAACTTGCTTGCGCATGCAACCACAAATTCAAGGCAATGTGGAACCATAGGGACCACAAACTAAGGAGTGCCAGAATTCCAGAATTCCAGAATTTGAATGTCATAGACTGCAGCTCATTTATGTTTAGCATTCTTCTGCACGTAGCCTCCCTAAGAGCTCTTGGTTGTTTGTGCAGTTCAGGCTCAATGACCTCTTCTAAGGAATCGATCACTATCATGGAATCACGAGTGACTTTCTTTGATTTGGGTTTGGTTATGGGATATTCTGGCTTGGGGGGCATGGCGTGCGAAGTGTATGAAAATTCCCCATATATGTCCACCCACATTTCACCCTGGAAATAATTTGAGGTTGTTGCATCCATCTCCATTTTTTGCAGGTGAGATTTTTTTGACACTATAGCTTTTGGTGCTAGGAATGCAAACTAAAAATATGACATGCACTTTTGAAGCTCTCTTCCTTAAATGTATTGCATGCCTATGTTTGTGCATGAAAAGGAGGCATTTATGATAGGCATATGTCAGCACATATGCCACTTCATTTTCTAGGTAACATTAATGCTAAAATGGGAAGAGGCGCCACCATTTGTGTTTTTGAAAAGATGTTAGCCCACTATGTCGTTATTCCAATCCACTAGAGATGATATGTCTTTCCGAATGAATCTCCTTATTTAAGAGAAAATACATAGCCAGCGAAGCTCGTACGAGCCAAAACAAGCCTGTGGACTACTAGGTTAAGGCACAACATACTCAAAAATACGTGTGGCATCTAATTATATTGTTTTTCTTTTCGAGGCTTTGGACATGACATACACAACCTTCATGCTCGACTCCATTCACTTGTACGAGTAATGAGAAAAGACAACCGCATCAAAAATCAAGGGTGTTGGCTTTTAATTTGATCTTATTACTCAGAGATGGAAATTAGCTATAAATATGTCTTTTCAAACATTCCTTTGCATATAAGCTAGCTCAATGATGGAGTTTTTTGAGTTACAGATACTCTTGTCAGGCTTACCAGCAGCAAGGCACAAGTTGCTTTTCTTGGCAACATTTCAGACCGGAGGTTACAAGGAATGACGCGGCAGAAAAATCCATTGATCACTACTACAATTAAATGGGTTCTTAGGGAAGATTTGATTGATGACATTGATAGATATCATGTCAACACCGATATCTGCTCCCTCTTTGTGGCTTCATTGCTGGATGTTGGGATGAGAGACTACCTGACAACAGAGCTAACTAAGACACTCTTCCCATCAGAGTATCTGGGCAGCCTTAAGGATGTCATGGAATACTTTGTCCCTTTTAGAGGTTTGTCCTTGGCTTCAGACTTGTAGCGCTTCATCACCCTTGGAGAGGAGGTGACTTGGTACCCGCTTATAGGTGGCTTAAAAAGTATGTCATTGTCGGCTCATCCCCTACGCGTAGAGCACATTGTAGAGTTCCTCTTTAGATTCCATCTAATGGTTCCTACCTTGACCGACACAACATGGTATACCGAGTTCCAAAACTACATCTTCTTGCAAATCCTGACGCTGCATATTCTTCCAAACCTGGTGCTTGTGTCGATGTCTCAGGAATCTGACAGTGACTTCGACCACGAGTGGATGGGAGAAGATGATGATGAATATTTTCTCATGGATGAGGATGTAGATGAGGAAGACAACTGAAAGGTTGCCACTTTGTTCCAAAGATATTCCACCTTGCTACTAAAAATCCACAGGCTGCAAGCCTTTTTATGCATTGTACAAAGATATCGCTATATATAATATAATGACTCTTTTTGCTTGCTTATGGCATATCTTATGATTTACTTCTTTTTCTTACAATTCATGAAGAATCATAATTAAATAAATAAGGCACACTAAAATACATTATTTACACTTGGGGCACTAAGCTTTAATAGAAAGGTTTAAGATGAAACCCATTGACTGGGATTTCGAGAGATTCCCCTTGCATGTTCTCGAGGTCGAATGCATTAAACCCCCTACAATTCGTGATGTGGAAGGGTCCCTCCCATAAACCATCAAACTTAGTGTGCTAACCTAGCTTGGTCACCCTATCATTATATTTTAAAACAAGATCACCAGGTTTGAGCTCCGGGTCAGAACTCATTTTGCTATCAAACCACCTCTTGACGGTTTATTGGCGAATCTGAAGAGATTCAAATGTTGCTTCCCTTGCTTCTTATAGCTCCAAAAGTTTTGCCAACCTTACCTTCATGGGCTCATTTTCAGCCACCTCAATGGACTTGAGCAGCTGCAAAGCGAGGATCTCCAAAGATACGAGAAATAAGGCATCTACTTAGGCATGATCTGGTTCTCCCATAATATGCTTCTCAAGTGGTGGTGCCACTCCCTTTTGTGTTTGGACCCCATTCTTTTGTTGAGTCTTGTGAGGTTCTTATTGGTAGATTCAGCTAGGACATTTCCTTGAGGGTAATAATTTGAGGAAGTCTTCAGATATATACCCTGGCTGATAGCAAATTGGGTTACACGGGAGCCTGTGAATGCATGCGCATTATCCGATATTATGCTCTTTGGTGGACCATACCGGCATACTACCTCCTCCAAAAATGTTCGTATTTTTATTTCTCATGAATTCCTTAGGGGTACAGCCTCGGACCATCTAGTGAAGTAGTTAGTGGCAGTAAGGATCCACTTGTGTCCGGCTGAGCTAGACAGATTAATCATCCCTATGAAATCCAGACCCCATTGAGCAAAGGGTTCTTCCACCATTATTAGCCTGAGCAGCATGTTGGCATGTTTGGCATAACTGATGCAGATGAAGAATGATGATTGAACCGATAAAGGACTGTTTGTGATGACATTGTGATGAAGAGATTGAGATTGCAAGATTGGATGACTTTGAAATGATTGGATGACTTTGATCAATTATTTGTGTTGTCATTGATGACAAATGATGTCTACTATGTTGTATTTTTTCATCTTAGTCTTTTTGGTCTACTGGAAATGCCTTACAAATATTGAGGATAGTGAACTAAGACTTAGGATCTTAACCAGTAAACGAGGAGATGTTTTGATTGATTATGGAGATTGGTGATGATTGAAGTGTTGTGGTTTGGAATATGAGTCTGTATCAATGTAATATGTATCTGACCAGAACCGCATCATGTTTTGGTTACTAGAAGTCATGTTTATGATTTATGTTATATTTTTGCTAGGGTTTAAGAAGGGTTTAAGGACCGGTAAAGAATTCTCTTAACCAGTAATGATTTTTGGTTTGGCGGTGATCTACATCAAATTCATATGTTGGTGATGACATGGCACAACCCGTGTGAAGTGCTTGAATTGTGTTTTGGTGCGATCAAGATGGAATTTCTTGGGAATGTGCAAAGTGCTTAGCGGAATGAGCTAAGGGTTTGACTTTGTATCAGATCGAGTTGTTGTGATGAGTTACTATCACTCAACGATTGATATTGATTTGTAATTGATTGTAATGATCCATATGGTGATTTGTAATGAGTTGTAAAGATATGTGATGATCTATGATGTAAGTCTTAGGGTTTTATAACCAAGTTGTAAAGGTTATTTAGGTCGATACTGTCATGTGTGTGAAGTAGGATACATGCATCTACAACACAAACACTCAATAGATCATTACGAGCATGGTTAGAAAATTGAAATCAAATGAAAGATAAACCATGACAAAGTGACCTATCGCCTCCTAAGAGATGCGAGTATGAATTTGCTCTCAGAGCTAGATGAGCAATCCCAGTGACTTGACTACACCTAGACAAAGGATTTAAAATGATATGATGTGCAAGATAGATGAATGTATGATTTTGCTAGATTGATACAAGCAGCTAATTAGGCTAATGATATGCATGATTAAACTAGATGATGATGCAATTAAGCTAGAAAAAGAGATTGATTATGCTATATGATTCAACAATTATGCTAGAATATGATCAAATTAAGCTATATTTAGATGATATGCCTATAATAAAAATGATTGAGATGGGATGCACCTATAATAACAATGCCTAAAATGATATGAGATGGGATCCTTTGTGCTCCAAAATGGGGGATATTTATAGGATTTCCAAGGCCAGGGGTGAGGTTGCAGGAATCAACGGTCAAGATTGAATCTGAAGATATCAAGGGTCAAATTGTAGGAGGTTGGAGAAGAGGTTGGAGGGAGGGACACTTGTCATCTCTGTGGTGAGAAGTGTTAAGGAGCCTTGCTCATAAGAGGGCAAGTTTCCAAGGGAGGAGACATGTGGCATATGTGCCATGTGTCTCAAGGGGAGAATATCCATCCCATAGGAAGTTAGGATAAGGAGGTTAGGATGTGCAAGATAGGATAGGGTTAGTTAAACCCAGGGTTTGGTGGAATGGGTTACGTTAGGGGATGGGTAGAAGTTAGGAGGCATGTGGGTAATTTGAAATTAAAAATTCAAATAATAAGAAAAGGTTAATTAACTTTCAACAACTCATAAATTTGATTTGTTTTAATTAATTAGGGGATTAGAAGAAATAAATTGAATGGGGGGAGGATTAATGGTTTGTTTTAATTAATCAAAGGGGACTATTGAAATGAACTTATTAAATAAATCCTTAGATTTATTAATAAGCAGATGAATGGGGAATTTAATCAAATTGCTAATGAATTCAATTAAATTGGAAAGGGGGATTAATTAAATAATTGCTTATTTAATTAATTATCTTCACACCATTTTTAGGTGTATACATTTTTCCCCTCTTTGAAGCGAGGTGTGATGATGCGTTGATTCAAAGAATAATCTCATTTTGATGATGTTGGTGTGATATTGGTTCGATAGGATGCCCCAGACATTGATTTATAGATTACGATACGAAGATGCCCCCTCAGGAGATCAATTGAGATAATTGACCTTTGGAGTGTTTGGATCTTTGCGAAATTGATTTCTCGATTAGAAATGATTTAATTTCTGCAACGTTGATTGATGAAAGTGTGAGTTCTTCGATCACTATGATGTGGTTCTAGATGTGATGATTGATAGAGATTGATTGAATTGATAAGATTGATTAGATTGATAAGATTGATGAGATTGATATCTAGTCTATTTTCAGGAATGACACCTCCTGTATAAGAGAAAGATGATCAAAGTGTCTAGTTTCAGGAACGATATATCTTGTCTAAGACTTGATCAAAACAGTTGGTTCCAGAGAAGATACATCTTGTATAAGACATGATAGGATGGATCACATGAGATCGACTGATATAATCGATAAAATTGATTGGATAAAGAACCCGTGTTTTGTTGATATCCCATTGCAAGAAGATTCAGATGTGCTGATGTTGACACATTTGAGGGAGTAGCATAAGATTTGCTTTGGGTCGATGATATCTGGAGAGAGATGAGTCATCATTCTGATTGTGTATACACCTCTGATGATACATTGAAGATTCTTGTGATAGATTTGGCCTTGGATAAGATGAGCTTTTGAGATCCTATGCAAGAATGAAATGCAAAGCTACGCTCAGATCAATCACTGGGTTATTGCTTTGTGTCATCATTGAGCTTTTTTAAATTGTGGGAAATAAGTTTGAGCATCGATGGTATAATTGAATCATGATGACCTGAGCACTACTTTCCTGGATTTTGATATTGCAAGTTAGCACAAGCATCGAGGTATAATTAAACCAAGATGACCCGAGTCTTGCTTGCATAAAACGGGCAGTATTAACCATTTCTATATGCAAATCAGAAATGTCTTCGATGATACTCTGATGATCATGTCCTGAGACAAATTTGTATATATTAGTGATTAATTTGCAAACAATAGACAAGAAAAGTACCATGTTCCTTCCTTGTTCCTCTAGTAAGAGACATCCTAGAGTCACTCAAAAATCATGATAGCGAAAATCAAGATATGGAAAAGTTGAACCAAAGTGTTAAAATCATTATCCAAAAGATATCATTCATTGATATGTGTGTGTCATGCTTAGACTGACATAGGATAGTTTGATGGTTGATAAGTTCGATCTCATGTTCAATGTTGGATGTGTCTCAGTTTTCGCTTGACAAGAGTTGTCTAACTATTGTTCTACCTGTTTGATTAAGCTCAAAACCATTGAAAATTTTGCCCTTAGCTAGGTTCAGGATTTTGCCCCAAGCCTAGAAACAAACTTATTATGATATACCCAATGATCCAAACCATGGTGAGAAATCACCCGCGATGCCTGCGTATGTACAAAGGCTTATTTGTGGATATGGACAGTGCTGATGGAAATGAATGCAAGCGGAAGGATGCATGAACTAATAGATGGAAGAGCTAGCTAACAGATAGCGTGTGTTTGCCAGGTTTTCACCATCTGCTTTTATTACACTTTTTCTCATATTTGATTTTTTTTTCTCTGTTTTCCCTGTTTTTGATTTTTTTGCTTTTTCACTTTTATTTTTATTTTTTTCTGCTTGTTCACTGTTTTTGATTTTTCTGCTTTTCCACTGTTTTTGAATTTTCTACTTTTCCACTATTTTTGGATTTTCTGCTTTTCCACTATTTTTGGATTTTCTTTTTTTTCCACTGTTTTTGGATTTTATGCTTTTTCGTTGTTTTTTATTTTTTTGCTTTTCCATTGCTTTTGAATTTTCTACTTTTCCATTGTTTTTGTATTTTCTGCTCTTCCACTATTTTTTATTTTTCTACTTTTTCACTATTTTTTATTTTTCTTCTTGTAAAGCGGAAAAATCGAACCCTAGTCGTTCTCCCCTCCCCAACTCCGAGGAGAGAGAAGGGAGAGTCACTAGGGTTGATGGTTTTCACTTAGGGGAGACTTTACATTCAAAAGAGGGGTTGAAACCCACAAGATCCAATCCCACACAATGCAAGATTGGATTCTATATGAGTTTCAAGGGTTAAGACATCAAGGATACCCTCTTTTGTAAAGAAATGTAGATAGAAAGATTGAACTAGGAATGCATGTAAAGTGGGAAATATTCGCTTATAAACAGAGATAGGGATATGATATGAAGCTGCGGACCTGGAATTAGCAGTAAAATGTCGAGACGGTGTTGTTCTGCAAATTTGAGCGAAAGTTGACGGGACGATGGCGCCCGGCGTGCACACGGTCCTCCGAAAAATCTGCGAAACGAAGGGGGATCTGTTCGTCTCTGCACAAGGATTCCAGATCTTCAATTACAGCCGCGTACCTGCAACCTACACACAGAAAAGAGAGGACAATTGGGGGGTTAGGGATGAGGGGTTTGCCTTTAGGTCAAACCCCGGTTTTGGAATTAACCAAGAAATGAGAATGCTGTAAATGTAAATGTTTGTAATGTAAACAAGTACTGATACCTTGTTGTAAGAATGTTTGTATTCTTACATGCGAAGGTGTAATGTATGTAGTATGTTGTGTGTTGTATGTGATCTCCTCTTCAATGGTTGAATCCTTGTCTTGAATGCAACACTTAGCCTTGAATGGAGACTTAGAATGATCAATTGCTTGAAGGAATGCTTGAATGCTTGAATGTTTGAATGCTTGAATATTGCTTTCACGCCTTGCTCACATATGTACTCCTCCCTTTTTGAGAGAGGAAATGTAGTTTATATACTTGCCAATTAGGGCTGATAGACTGATTTTCCCGACCTTAGGCCGACCAGGAAATGTTATTTTCCAATTTGCAAACATAAAGACCCGAGACCCAAAAGAGACCGGGCCCAAAAATAGGGCCAGGGACCAGGGCGCTGGGCGCCCTAGTCCTGAAAGACCAGGGCGCTGGGCGCCATGGTCCCACCTCCAGAGACAGCAGGGTGCAAGGAGGATCGGGCCATGGTGCTGAGAAATGCAGTTTTTGGTGTCATGAACAAGTTTCGGGGTCTCCATTCAGGTTCCGTGTTGCATCGCCATCGTGAAGACCCAAATGCAGTCGAAATTGCAAGTGTCGCAATTTTAGGACGCTACATTTAGCCCCCACTTTAGCGGGAGTATAAGCGTACGCCAATACTTTCGGTAAAGTACAAGGAAACAATATTGAAAAACTTTCACCACGTCAAGGAGGCAAGATACACCAAGCCCCCAGTGGACTAAGGTTCTTACGACTTTGATTGACAAAGTAAAAGGGAAGATCACGAGGGAGAACCATGAATGTCAGTAGTAAGGCTCCCTCACTATGAGTCATGCAAGAAAGATATCAAAAATTTTCAAGGCAAAGCTAAATTTGTCAAGAAATTTTCAAGTATCTTGAAAAGATATGAACGGGATGTATGCCCCCCTACGTTAAAGCTATCACACATGCCTCACCGGGGGTGATTGCTTTAAGGTAGTGATACATATAAGAAATGAGAAGGGAAAGGAGCAGGTTATCACAAGGATTTAGCCCCCAAGTGTGAGATAAGCCCAAGGATAATAGACACAAAACACAAAGCACAAGGTGACTTCGCTTTCCTCGGGGTCAGTATGCTGTATGATAATTCATGTATATCATATGTATGTATGCATAATTGTTCTTCATTCCCCAATCAAGGAAGGTCACCTAGAAGAAGGGAACACATGTGTCTTTTGAGTCAACATGAGAGAGACCAAAAGAGATCTCAATGCTTTGCATCGTCCTCAAGTAGGCAACACTAAGGACAACAAATAGAAGAATTAGAATAACACATAGAAGAAGTAACAAAAGAGAGGAGGAGAGAATCTGCTATGCTAATGAAACTAGTCTAGCACGTCATCTACCCCCCGATCTTGCTGATCAGTATTTCAAGAAGGTAGGAAACACGCTAGAGGAGGAACATCCAACACAGCAGATGGAGCTATCACAAGATCCAAACAAGGGCTATGTTCATATCCCAAGCCGCGGTGTTCTTGTCTAGGAGCTAGGATAAGTGCTTTAGAAAATGCGTTAGATAAATGGTTATCAACATATTCATATTCATATTCACTATCAGAATGAACGGGAGTAACATTTTCATCATGAATAACATTTTCATCTATATCATCATCAAGATTTATAAAAATAGGATCTTTAACTCGCACAGGATCAAGACCATCATGCATCTTATGTTTAGGAGATTTCGGCTCAATCGTCGGCTGAGGAGAAAATGGAATAATACTGGCTGAAGGTGTTTTTGGGGATTGCAAAGTTTGAGAAGCAGCTGCCTGAGCTCTAAGACGACGCTTTCGTCGGCGTTCACGTGCAAAACGATTTCGTCTAGTCTTAGTAGGAAGTTGAGAAGATTGAGGAGGAGGAATGTTCTCATCCTTATCACTTGGGTGTTTAGGTTGTGGTCTCTTAGGTTGAATAATAGGAGAAGAGGAAGGTCTCTTCTCTCCATAAGAGGAAGGAGGAAGAACTGCTCCATATAAGGGAGGAATATTTGGTTTAGGAAGGAGACCAAGCCCATCATGACGAGGAGGTATAGGTCTACTTTTAGGAAGTTTATTAGATATAGGCATAGTCACATCCATAGGGATGGGTTGGGAATCTTCTTGAGGAAAGACATCAGTTTTATCTTTCAAAGAAAGAACTTCCTTCTCAAGAATGATAGGAATGTCAAGTTTGGGTGTTCTAGGTTCACTTAGAGATAGGATCATATCTTTTTTCCACTTTTGATAAGATTTGAAAAGATGATCACTTCACGGTGGAAGAGATTGGAATTGTTTAGGCCAAAAGTAATCAATAGGAACACTAGAAGTTCTTTCAGCTGGTTTAAAGAGGCTATGATTGATAGTAACAACTTCACCATTATGGGGAAATTTCAGGCACTTGTGAATAGGAGAAGAAATAGCTTTCATGGAAGATGGCCAAGGATAGCCTAGCTTCACACGAAATTGTTCGGATGATGGAATAATAGCAAAGTCCACATCAAGGGATTTGTTATGGATCTCAATAGGTAATGTAATAGAACCAATTGCAGGAGAAGAAAATGCATCAAATAGTTTCACAACCACATTTGTTTCGTCATAGATTACTTGATTCAATTGCAAAGTAAAAATAAATTCTTTAGTAATGACATTAACCATGCAAGAAGGATCAATAAGCACTCCACGGCAAGGTGTATTTTTTACTTTTGCAACTACATATAAAGGACCATCAGGTGCCCTGATAGTTTCACTGGAATCAAATGTGATGGAAGGTTCTTTAGAGATTTTCTGCTGCTCCACAAAGTTAATCACATTAGGAGTCATAGACACAAGATCATCAGGTGAGACAGAGGAATCAGTAGTATCAAGAGCATTAGAGGTATGAGAAGGCAATGGATCAGTAAAAATCAGAAGATTTTGGTTTGGAGGAGCTACAGATGTGTTGCCTTTATCATTCACATCAGAAACAGAGATAGTATTATTATCAATCAAATCTTGAATTTTACCCTTCAAAGCAAAACATTTTTCAGTATCATGCCCAGGATGACGATGAAATTGACAAAAAGATTTGTTATCAAAATAGGGTGAATTAATCTTTGCAGGATCTATTTGCCTTATAGGAGGAAGAGTAAGCACATTTTGTTCTAATAACTTATTCATAATACTATGCAATGATTCATTCAAAGGAGTAAACTTTCTTTCTTTCTTGAAAAACTTAGAAATAGGAGGCACACCTGATGCTGCATTCACATTGTTGTTGATGATGTTTTCATTGAATTTAATGGACTCTCTGTTCGGTTTAAACTTCCCAAATGGTTGTTGACTACTATCACCCTTATCACTCGGAGTCATAGGATTTGCTTGTTCCATTTGACTCACAGTCAGTTGATAATTGTGAAGAGTTGCGCACAACTGTTGGAAAGAAGTAAAGTTAGAAAACAGGAGTTTTTCTCTAATATCTTTTTGTAAATTAGAAATAAAGATTCTTTGAATATCATTGTCAAGTACTGGAAAAGAAATCTGAGCATACAAATGCTTATATCTACCAATGAAATCAGTCACTTTTTCTTTAACACCTTGTTTACAATGCATTAAATCAATCAAAGTAACTTTAGGACTTATATTGTTTTGAAATTGTTGAATGAAAGCATTTGCAAGTTGTTCGAAAGAAGAAATAGAATAGGAAGGCAACGAGAAATACCATTGTAGGGCTTTATCTCTTAATGTTCTAGTAAACAATTTTGCAAGCAACCTTTGGTCATAAGCAAAATCGGTACATAATGTTTGAAAGGTCTTAACATGTGTTAGAGGATCACCCTTACCATTATAAAGCTCCAAATGCGGAATTTCAACATGTTTAGGGGGAATAGCTCGGACAATGTCAAGAGAAAGTGGGCTCGCAACATCAAATGTGGGCACACTAAACTTAGATTGATTCATAGAGGCAATTTGTTGCTGTAAAGAAGAGACAGTTTGTGCAAGATTGTTAATGGTCGCTTCAGTCGAAGAGTTCATATTAGACGTGTTAGATTGTGATGGAGGTGTTATGTTATTGAAAGAAGGTAGAGAGTAAGGTGGTGGGACACTATGATAGTTAGTCATAGGAGATGATTGGACAGGAGGAACACTACAAGGAGGAATGGAATGATTAAATGAATTGCCCCATTGCGTCATGTTCATTTGTGGAGATATAATAGGAACACTCACTGAAGGAATGAATGAAGAAGTTGGATTGAATGAAGGAAGAGGGTTGATTGAAGAAGAGGGATTGCCCCCATGACTGGTGATCATAGGAGGAATGTCTTGTGTTGAAGTAGTCATTATGTTTGATGTAAAAGTAGGTATACTAGCAATAGGAGTCGTCAAAGGAATAGAATGATTGACTTGAGTAGGAGGTTGTGTATA
Source organism: Cryptomeria japonica (assembly GCF_030272615.1). Taxonomy (NCBI): domain Eukaryota; kingdom Viridiplantae; phylum Streptophyta; class Pinopsida; order Cupressales; family Cupressaceae; genus Cryptomeria; species Cryptomeria japonica. Next base: position 344,419,272 of record NC_081405.1, on the reverse strand, counting down.
ACCCAAAGTTTCGGCACAACTCTTCATAGGCATCACATTCGAATCCACAATGTGTGCAATACCACACAAAATATCAATTCCATTCTTATCACTTTGAACCATATGTTTTAGACCCTCAGTTAATGAAAGAGCTTCGCTATCAGGGTATTCTTGAGACATCCATTGTCGAAAATCATCAAATTGGTTATCCAATTTTGAAAGTTGTTCTACAGAAACCTCATGGAGAGCTTCTTCATCATTAAGAGGATTAGAGGAATTACCCATGTCCTCGTTAAAAAGGCCATTCAAATTAGGTTCCATCTCCTCAGTAATTACACCTTGGAAGGACTTAATTCTAAGGCTTCGTCTAACGGGAATAGTGTAAGTAGGGCTTATTGTTGTAAAACTCATGCACTAAAGAAAGAGAGAAGATTTTGAATTTTAGAGGTAGAAAATTTCAATAAAATCAGCCAATCTCCTAGATTTAAGCTGTAAAATGCAATCAGGACAATCTCCCGAAATTTCGGAAAAAATGTCCGGGACCGTGGCGCTCGGAGTGCACACGGTCCTCACAACTTTTTTCGAAATTTTCAGGGATGAGAGTAATGATGATTTTAAAGCTAATCTGAAAAAATTGAGTGATTTTACGATCTGTAGATAGGCCAAATTAAAGTTGCAATCTCAAAATTGAACCCTACCAAGATTGTTGAAAAATGCAAAATTTGAATTTTGAAAAAGAGAGGGAAACTGAAATTTTGAATTTTATGAATTTAGAGGGAATGCTGAAAGCAATGCAAGTTTTAAAATTTAAAAATTGACTCGATTTCATGCAAAATTCAAATTTTGAAAATGGAAATCAAAGTTGTTGCAATTAAACACTTAATTTCAAAAGTCACAAACTGCAAAAAATTGAATAAAGCACTGAAATTTCGAATGAATGCTAACACACTTTTCAGATTTAGGACTGTAAGAAACACAATTTTGACATGAATTTCAATTTCAACAATTTTTGAATGATTAGAAGCCTCAATCCAAGCAATCGCTAGACCAAATTTGACTTTAATTTTGAAAGTGTTAAAATTGATAAAATCAACCAAAATTCTGGATTTTAGCAGAAAAATACAGTAAGATCTAGCTCCCGAAATTTCAGAAAAAATGTCGGGGACGATGGCGCTCGGGGTGCACACGGTCCTCGCAACTTTTTTCCAAATTTTCAGAGATGAAAGATATTGTGATTTTGTTGTGGAATCCAAAATTACAGCCGATTTGGAAGTGTTTTGATTAGTGAAATTATCAGTCAAAGGTTGAATCAAGAGGGTTCTAAAAATTAGGGTTTTGACCTTTAACCACTTAATTTTCAGAATTAAAGCACAAATATGAATTGACAATTTGCAATAGAAGGGTAGATCTGAAACAAGCATTAACAATTAAACATTTCACAAGTTTAATTACTAAAAAGAAAATTTTAGGGTTTTTTATGCAATCAACCTCTAAAATTTGCAAAAGATTAAACATGGAAATATAATTAGGAAAGAAAAATTTTCAGATCTAACCATGAATAATCAGAATGAGGATGTTCACGTCGGGTTCACCAAAATGTAAAGCGAAAAAATCGAACCCTGGTCGTTCTCCCCTCCCCAACTCCGAGGAGAGAGAAGGGAGAGTCACTAGGGTTGATGGTTTTCACTTAGGGGAGACTTTACATTCAAAAGAGGGGTTGAAACCCACAAGATCCAATCCCACGCAATGCAAGATTGGATTCTATATGAGTTTCAAGGGTTAAGACATCAAGGATACTCTCTTTTGTAAAGAAATGTAGATAGAAAGATTGAACTAGGAATGCATATAAAGTGGGAAATATTCGCTTATAAACAGAGATAGGGATATGATATGAAGCTGCGGACCTGGAATTAGCAGTAAAATGTCGAGACGGTGTTGTTCTGCAAATTTGAGCGAAAGTTGACGGGACGATGGCGCCCGGTGTGCACACGGTCCTCCGAAAAATCTGCGAAACGAAGGGGGATCTGTTCGTCTCTGCACAAGGATTCCAGATCTTCAATTACAGCCGCGTACTGCAACCTATACATAGAAAAGAGAGGACGATTGGGGGGTTAGGGATGAGGGGTTTGCCTTTAGGTCAAACCCCGGTTTTGGAATTAACCAAGAAATGAGAATGCTGTAAATGTAAATGTTTGTAATGTAAACAAGTACTGATACCTTGTTGTAAGAATGTTTGTATTCTTACATGCGAAGGTGTAATGTATGTAGTATGTTGTGTGTTGTATGTGATCTCCTCTTCAATGGTTGAATCCTTGTCTTGAATGCAACACTTAGCCTTGAATAGAGACTTAGAATGATCAATTGCTTGAAGGAATGCTTGAATGCTTGAATATTGCTTTCACGCCTTGCTCACATATGTCCTCCTCCCTTTTTGAGAGAGGAAATGTAGTTTATATACTTACCAATTAGGGCTGATAGACTGATTTTCCCGACCTTAGGCCGACCAGGAAATGTTATTTTCCAATTTGCAAACATAAAGACCCGAGACCCAAAAGAGACCGGGCCCAAAAATAGGGCCAGGGACCAGGGCGCTGGGCGCCATGGTCCCACCTCCAGGGATAGCAGGGTGCAAGGAGGATCAGGCCATGGTGCTGAGAAATGCAGTTTTTGGTGTCATGAACAAGTTTCGGGGTCTCCATTCAGGTTCCGTGTTGCATCGCCATCGTGAAGACCCAAATGCAGTCGAAATTGCAAGTGTCGCAATTTTAGGACGCTACACTTCTTTTCCACTGTTTTTGAATTTTCTGCTTTTCCACTATTTTTGGATTTTTTGCTTTTCCACTGTTTTTTATTTTTCTACTTTTTCACTGTTTTTCATTTTTCTGCTTTTCCATTGTTTTTGGATTTTTCTGCTTTTTCACTATTTTTTTATTTTTCTTATTTTCAAACATAAAACTTCTTCAGATGCATGCTATTGATGGGTTCCTTGAGCTGATCCCCGTCCTGTGTTGATAGTTGATATGCTCCTGACCCAAATATTGTTGTGACCACAAACAGACCTAACCAGTTTGGTTCAAACTTCCCTTTCTTTTCTCGATCTGCCTAGTTGTGTGGATTTTCCTTTAGTACTAGTTCTCCAACTTGAAAGGCTCATGGTTTGACCTTGTGATTATAACTGCGACACATTCTTTACTGATACACCTTCAAATGATCAAAGGCATTTTGTCGGCATTCATAGATCAATTCCAAATCTTGCAATCTAGATACTCATTGTTCTTCATCTGGGAAAAGACCTTTTAAGGATAATCGTAGAGAAGGTATCTCTACTTCAATTGGCAATATTGCTTCTGATTCATAGACAAGAGAGAAAGGTGTGGCACCTATTGGTGTGTGGATACTGGTACGGTAGGCCCATAGAGAAGGGTTCAATTGAATATGCCAATCTCTGTTAGCATCATTCACTGTCTTTTTGAGAATTTTTAGAATAGTTTTGTTTGATGCTTTTGTTTGTCCATTCCCTTGTGGATAGTAGGGTGTAGAAAATCTGTGTTGGATCTTGAATTTCTCACATAGCTCTTGTACATCCTGGTTCTTGAACGGTCGCCCATTATCAGTGATAATGGTCATGGGTATGCCATAGCGACATATGATGCAGTTCAAGATAAATGTAGCGATTTGTTTTCCTGTGATATTGATGAGAGGTACTGCCTCAATCCATTTTGTGAAATATTTTGTAGCTACAAGGATGAATTTGTGACCATTAGATGAAGGAGGATGTTTCTTTCCTATTAGATCAAGACCCCATTGGCAGAAAGGCCAAGATGTTGCCAAAGCATGAAGTTCTTGTGATGGTGCATAAATTAAATTTACATGGATCTAACATTGTTTGCATGTTTTAGCTATCTGAAAAGAATCTCGTTCCATAGTTGACCAATAATATCCCAAGTGTATGAGTTTTTTTGAAAGGGTAAGACCACTTGAATGAGTGCCACAAATTTCGTTATGGACTTTGTAGACACCTAAAATTGTCATGTCTAATTAAATAAATATTTTATTTATTTAATTATTTTATCCTAATTCTTCTATTAATTAAATAAATCTTTATTTATGTAATTAATTCATTTATCCTCTTCGAGCCTTATTTCTCATTTAAATAAATACATTTATTTATTTAAATTATCCTTTTCTTAAATTAAATAAATACTTTTATTTATTTAATTGATCCCACTTCTTCTATTAATTAAATACATCTTTATTTATTTAATTAATTCATTAACCTTTTCTACCTATGACACATGTCATTCATCTCTTAATTCATACACTACCTACCCTCTCATTATTTTCTTATTTCCTTTACCTACCCTCTAATCATAGCCGACCTCTTTTACACCTCTCAATCTTATCCCTCCATTTCATATAGTGTCTTCTATATAAGGAGATGCTTCCTTCATTATCAAACCCTGACTAACTCACTATGCATTCAGCCCTGACTACGCTTTCGAACTTGCATATGCAATCAAGCCTACTTGCAACCACATTTCTGTTCTTTGTTGAGCTCTTGTGCACACATAAAATCTGAGAGAAAATATATCAAGCAAGATCAATGGAGATAGGAAGAATGGAGATCCAAACCCTATTGGACATGTGATGGTATAATATTTGTGATTTCATTTGATTTGCATTGTCTTAGGTAATCTTCATATGTTATGGTGGATCTTTGTTGTTGTTAGGCTAGGGTTTTGTGGTTGAATTCATTTAGTCTTTCAATATTGTTGTTATCCATTTTCACCATAAACATTTTGGCACGCCCCATGGGACATGGATTTTTATTAAATCTGTGTTTTTTTTTGCAGATTTTTCTAACCCTATATTGTTGTTTTGTAAAACAATTTGGAGAATAACCTTATGCAGCTAGGGTTTTGGACACAAAATCAAGATCTTGGAGAGATTTGATCATATCTCACAAATGACTTGGAAATTTTGCACTAAATTTTTTTTGCAAGTTGAAGACAGTATCAGGAACTCTCAAATAAAAATTCAGATCTATTGGAGCATATTTTAATTTTTTATGAATTTTTTATGAATTTTCATAAAAATTTGATTTTGAGAGCAAATGAGCGAATTTTTTGGATTTTCTTACATTTTTAGAAATCTCTCATAATTATACAGAGGATCCGTTCTTTGTGATTTTAATTTTGATGCAAAATATTTCCTAAAAAATTGGATCTTTAAAAATTAGGGTTTTTCATTTTTTTGATCAGATCTCACAAACAGCTTTGAATTTTGGCATCAAATGTTTTTTGCAGGTCAAGAAATGTATCAAAAGAGCTCAGTAAAAATTTCAAAGTTTTTGGATCAAGTTTTTATTTTATATGATTTTTTTATGATTTTTCATAAAAAAATTAATTTTGAGAGCAAATTAGCGAATTTTTTGGATTTTCTTATATTTTTGGAAATCTCTCAGAATTATACATAGGATCTATTCTTTGTGATTCTAAATTTGATGCAAAATCATTCCTAAACAATCGGATCTTTGAAAATTAGGGTTTTGCATTATTTTACTCATAGCTCACAAACTGCTTGGATTTGTTGTAGAAATTTTTTTATGCAGGTTTGGAAGACCATCAGGACTCTCTAGTAAAAATTTTAGATTTTTTGGATTGATTTTGCATTTTATATAAATTTTTTATTATTTTCCATAAATAACTAATTTTTGGAGCAAATTAGCAATTTTTTTGGATTTTCTTACATTTCTGGAAATCTCTTGAAATTTTACAAGTGGTCTTTTTTTATGATGAATCAGATATTTGAATTGGTCAACAAAATGCATTGTTGAAGGCCCCTATTTCACAAAGTCTTTTGGATCTAAAATTTACCTAACTTGTGTGCTTGCAGGAAGGGGTGATAATTTGAAACAATCCAAACTACTAACAAATCTTTGTTGCGGGACCTTGGCAAGGGTTTTTGATCTTTATTGTGTGCCTTGTTCTCATAGACTAGCAAACACTTCAATTGGTGCACTAAAATTGAACCATTGTCTTTTGTGTCTTGAGAAATAGGCTCTTTTTGTTTCATCTTTAGAGGGCCTGTCTCCCCGTGTGGTCATTAGGACTACTAGTGAGGAGAGAACGACCCAAGTGGTAGCGAGGAAAACCCACCTCTTCCGAACCACTATAAACAACTGTATTCATAGTGAAAACTATGGATAACGTGTGTTGATTAGTACATACCGACACTGTCTCCCCATAAACCCGTTTGATCAAATTTATTTGATCAGTTGTAGGGCGTAACCCCTACCAGCTGGGAGCCTTCTGTATTTACAGAGCTGAAAGTGCCACATGTATGGCCACACGAGCGGATGCCCTTACTAGCACCTTTTTGTTTTAGAAGCCAAAATCCTTATAGTTGTTGGGGTAGGAGGTCGGACCTCTGGTAGCGGCCCACACACATACGGTTTTTAGTAGAGATACAAAGTTCACCACGGGGAGTTTTCATGGGGACTGATGCTTGGCTGCCCCAAGAAGTGAGTGCCGAGGGTGGAGCCAGTGGGGTCAAGCATCTAAGTATCCGCTTTGAATAGCGTAGCCTCGGGGGAAACTTCATGTGGGATCAACAACTATTGTCTTGGCCAGCCATAAGAATTGTGCTTGACTTATTTTGAACCTTCAAACATTCAAGACCAAACAACAAAACATTGTGTCTTTTGTGTCTTCAAGTGTATGCAAAAAAAATTTACATCAAACAACACATTTTTCTTTGAGTCATTTTGAGTCTAGACACTTGCAAACATTGAGTCTTCATCAACATTGTGTCCTCTTGTCACGGAAATTCAGTCAAAATTTCAGATTGGGTCACAACAAAACAACTTCACAAATTGGAAAATTTTACAGTCTAGCAAACAAGAGCAATCAGTTTCAAAATTCTTGAGCTTCCTAAGTTATTTCTTCAGGTTTTCATCTAGCATTCAACCTATTTTTGGGTCTCACAAAGTCCATCATTGCTTTACACCTTACATTACATACACATTTGTCTAAACCTGAGTCAAAAGGTCACTTGCTTGTCCTCATCATACTTTGTCAACACACTACATACAACAACATTTTGCTAAGTGGTCCCTCATCAAGGTCTATCACCTTTGGGTCTCATTTGGTCTTACTTAAAGTCAAGGTCAACTTACCTCATCAAGAGAAACTATCATCTCTTTGGAAGCCACACCTACTCTACTACATACATAGTTAGTCTTACACTTTGGACATTGCAAGTACACCTCAGATTCATTTACATTCCATCCAACTCTTGGTCTTCCATACTCTTTCCATTTTCATCTAGTCTCACACATCTTGGTCAATACCTAGTTCATGGTTGAAACCCGTTCCCAAAATCTAGGAGAGAAGCTAAAGAAGCTCAAGAGTCCGCAAACATGAGTTCCTATGAGTATGACAATGATATCTTTTTCAATTTTGATCATACTACATTACCTGACATGGATGCCTATAGAAACATTCCAAATGTTGAGAACATGGACACTACAAACAACAATGATACACACAATGACAATATGGACAACTTCTCCGTACATTCAGCAGAAGTGGAAGACACCATTATGAATCCCCATTTCAATAGATTGGTTGAGGAAATAATGAGGAGAGATAGACAATACTTTTTATAAGTGATGGCACAAAGTGGAGCCAAGATCCCTCATGATTTCGACATGTCTCAAATAATGGAAAATCGACCTTTGCAACAAACTCACTCCAACATGGATCAAAGGAGGCCTAATAGTGGAGGCAATAGAGGACCACATATGGTGCCTGAATCACCATCATCTTTGTTTCAAAAACCTGAGGTTCCACACACACATGGTCAAGCATATGATACTCACCTTCGCAAACCATTATGGAAGTCTTATGCAGAAAAATATACTCAATCACATACCAAGGCTAAGGATCAACCACCAAAGCAATTGGATATCCAAAGGCATGTTCAAAATTTGGACACAAGGAAACCCCGCATCAAATTTGGGGGCAACACACTAGAACAAACTCATGACATTCCTATAGAGTATGGTATACATGGACAAAGCAGATATGTCGTTTTACAACATGACTCTATACCAAGTGGTCCATATACGTAGCATCATTATAGACCTCCTCCATATGAACATGTGTATGATCAATATCATCCATATATGCAACATGCTCCTCCTCCACCCGATGGTTCAGGCATGGGGTATGGTCCAAGAAGTCGGTCTCCACCGAAGAACAATTTGGAGCAACAAATCAGGGACTTACAAAAGAAAATGGAGGACATAAATACACCGAAGCCAACTTACACAATGAGAGACATATGTCCCTATCCATTTGACAAGAGCATTCCAATGCCTCCTTTTCCTACACACTTTGTGACACCTAAGTTTGATAAGTACAAAGGAAAAGGGGATCATAAGGCACATATAAGACAATTTTTCACAACTTGCATTGAGGTAGCAGCTGAAGAGACATATTTGATGAGATTATTTCTACAAAGCTTAGGTGATCAAGCTATGGAATGGTTCTCCCAACTTCCACCTGGAATTAAGTGATGGGGTGACTTAGCAGAGGCATTTATACAACATTTCTCATATAACATAGAGACAGACATATCAATCACTACCTTGTGCAACACCAAGCAAAAAGATGGAGAATCTTTTTCATCATTTTTACAAAGATGGAGGAATCTAGCCAACAGATGCTCTTGTGAAATTCCACAAAAACAAATGGTAGAGATGTTCACCCAGAATGTTAACAAAGAAATTGGTTATGATCTAAGAAAAGCTTGTTTGTCCACCTTCAAGGACATCATTGAAAAAGGCTTAGCAACAGAGAAGGTCCTAATTAAACAAGGAGTCATTAAGATATTCAAGGAAAACAAAGATGACTTTAAAGGAAAAGATAAGCCAAGATTTTGGAACAAAAATAAGAACACAGTCAATGATGGTGTTGTTGATGCCAATACGATACAACCAAAAATCATTTTTTCTGGATCAAGCTCTAACAATCAAGTGAATACTCAAACAACTTCAAAGTCACGAAGGAAGTACACTCCATTGGGAGAACCACTAGAGCTAGTTTTCAAGAAACTAGTGTCAAACAAAGTAATCACTATCCTAGATTTTCCTCCATATGAACCAAAGGTCAAACCAAATTGGTGGAATGATAACGAGTATTGTGAGTTTCATAAGAGCAAAGGTCATAAAACAGGAAATTGTCATCGAATGAAAAACATCATACAAGATCTCATTGATAGAGGTGACATTGAGATTGAAGGACATTCCTCCAATCAAGAACATGAGATGTTTAAGGAACCATTCCCAAAGCATGACAAGGGAAAAGCTAAAGCCATGGATGATCAAACCAACTATACCAGAGCATCCTATAACTATGATTCAACTGTCAATCACATTTCGATGGACAATTATGTCTCTGCCATTATCATCAAGGACAAAACACCTGAGAATTCTACCCAAAGACCCAAGATTGTCCTAAAAGGCGTTGGATCTTCTTCCGAACCTACCTCTGAATGTAATGTCACAACTCATTGAGATAAATTCACTTTGTAAGGTGCTCCAGCTAAAAACACCGCTTCCTCATCAACCAAGCCTGAGTACGATCTTGTAGAACAGTTAGGGAAGACACCCGTACTCATCTCCATCCTTGAGCTTTTACGCATATCTCCTGCACATAAAGCCATTCTTGACAAAATCTTGAGAGACACTGCTGTTCCTACTGATCTGAACGTGGACCAGTTTCAAGCCATGGTAGGATACCTTTCCGTTCCACATTCCCTTACATTCACAGAAGCTGATGATGCCTCCGTAAGTCAACCACATAATGCACCACTAAACATTGAAGCCTTCATACACAAACATCGAATAAAACGAGTCCTGATAGATGGAGGAGCAGGTCTAAACATTTGTACATTGAGCACTATTAAACAATTGGGATATTTCGACAAAGTTGTGAATTCTACAAACAAAATTACCATCAAGGCATATGATGATGAAGAGTGTTCATCCAAAGGCATAGTCACCTTGCCCCTCAGAGTTGGGCCAGTTACAAAGGATGTGGTTTGTCAAGTCCTTGATCTCGATCTCACATACAACATATTGCTAGGACATCCATGGATTCATGAGATGAACACAGTACCATCTACATATCATCGATGTATCAAGTTTCCACACAATGGAGTTGAAGTGACCGTCAAAGCTGACCCAAATCCATTCATATATTGCAACAATCTATGACCTAGATCAGAAATAACAATACCAGTCAATCGAGAAGCTATTCCTTCATCAACATATGTGGATCCAGAATCCTTAAAAGCTTCTACGTCAAAACAAGCAGAGATCAAAGAAAATTTCAAGATTAAAGACATGGAATGTGGTGAGTATATCTTTCATGTTGATCAACTCCCACTATCTCCTAGCACATTTTGTCAATAGGAACAATCTATCAACAATTGGCAGTGCCAAGGAATTGGGTGTGAACCACCTAGTGTTGTGGCTACTAAGTCTGAATGCAAATCTCCTCTAGTGGTGCAAGCATCCCTTGATATCAATAGTCCTAAGAGTGGTTCCAGCGAAGAATCTATTGAGTGTATCGCCAACCCTCTTGATAACTCACATAACTTTACCATATCATCCATTCATTCCATTTCCTCTCCGCTCCCAGACTTGGATCAACAAGAATTACAAAAGCCCTTACTAATTAGGGATGAAAAATCAAGCTTTGAAAAGAAAAATCTAAAAGTTAAAAATAAAGAAAAGGCCTTCAGTCCAAATCAAAATCAAAAGCTATTGGACTTTACAAAAATCAAAGTCAAGGATAAAAATCGTATGAAGAAAAAAGAGAAAGAGTTGATCTCCCCTAATACCAAAATAACTGGGGGCAAAAGTTCTAAAATTTCAAGTCAAAAAGCATACTTGTTGATCCTAATTATCCATCATGCCATCCTACTTTCACTTCTTTTCACAATCATAAGCCTTCATAACTCATCCACTTGTTCCACGCATCCTTTCCCTTTTGGCGATACATCATGGACCTTTAAAGGAGCTTCCTCATGGGACTTTGTTGTCAGGGGTACCCAAACTTCTTTAGGTGACATGCATATGGGCCTACGTAGTCCACACACTAGTAATTCTATCTCAGTTTGTTCATCAAGGAAGACAATCACTCGAGCTACAATCATTCAGTCAAGGAACAATGCAGCTACAATCATAAGGTAAAGCCTCATACATTTGAGGTGGGTGACTTAGTTCTCAAGGAAAATCCTAAAAAACAGCAAGACAGACAGAAGAAGGGCAAGTTTGAACCAAACTGGCTTGGTCCTTACATCATCACAACAACATATGGATCTGGTGCATATCAACTCTCAACAACAGAGGGTGAACCTTTAGAGGATCCTATCAACACCATGCACCTTCGCAGGTTTCACAGATAGCTCTTCAGAGTATCCTAATTCAAAAATACAAAAAAATAATAAAATAAAAAATAAAAAAATAATAAAATAAAAAAGCATTACTTGGTGAAAACCTGGCAAACAAGCGCCTTGTGACACAAAAAATTAAAAATTAAAAATTAAAAAAGTAAAACAGAAAAAATATTTCGTCCAATGGTGAAAACCACTTTGGTGGCGCCCTGGGCAAGTACCATGGTGAAAAATGGGTCACCAACGCCATGCGTAGAGACATTGCTCCTCCCTCCTTCAGGATTCCATTTCATCCTTCCACTTTGCACACACTCACAACCTCTTCATCCATAATAAACACCCATTCCCATCATGACTTGTTATTGATCTACCTAAGATTGGTTAGCCATTCATAATAAACCTTCATTTTCACCCTTCCCATCCATAATAAATCAGCTCCTATCTGTGGCTAAGGCAAATCCTACGTCTAGTGATGGGTGTGGAACTGAGAGCATCACGTTCTAAGAAGTATCGTTTCTTCTAGTTTCCTTCAGTCTATCCGCGCACAATCCGCAATAAAGCAACATTTGCATCACAGATCCACAATAAAGTTTTGTCTTATCCGCAATAAAGTATCAGTTGCATGGATTCAGTCAGTTTCAGATGAGACACAGCAATAACAATGGGCTTCAACAAATCAAATCTTTCAACAGACTCAGACAACATATGGTTCAGTGCTATCTATCCTTTTTGTGAAAGAAAACATTGTGACCATAATCAAATAAGACTTATACAAGTGACAAGAGACACTAAACTTGAGGACTACAGTGGATGTTGGTGTCAAGTCTTGGTTTTCTTTTGATTTTATTTTTCTAGTGACATGTCTTTTAGCTTTTCCAGGATGTCTCTGACTAGAGATTCTATCTCCAGGATGTCTTTGACTAGAAAGGCGAGGATGGGGTATCGTCACCTATTTTTCTTTTACTGTCTGTGGATTGTCTCTTAGTAATGCTATGACTTGTCCAAGGATATGAGGACATTGTGAGTCTAGTGTGAACTAGGGCATTCCTTGTTTGTGACTATCTTATCTCCATTCAAATAGGTACAATGACTTTTTGGGTCGAACATATGCCTCGATTGTCATAACCTATTTTGCCATAATAAAGCTCAATGGTGATAACGCACAAGAAGCTCTTTTCACTTCCATATCTTCTATCTTTCATCCTCCTTTCTTGGTTGACCTCCATTGTCCTTCTTGAGCCCGTGTAGCTTGCTATCACATGACTGAGTATAATGACACGTCAAAAACATTTGCATTTCATGTAGTTGCACCTGCATTACCACATATAGCATTTCATACATACATATAGATATCACAATTGCACCATATCCTACACACAACACATGTTAGCACATTTTACATTCTCATCATTCACATTCACATATGCATAACATATAAAATATAAAAGAACAAAAATATTGCATTTCATTATGTACATATTTGCATCCATAACATAAGCATCACATAGAAACATACATCATGAAACATCTCATCACATAGGTACACATGCATATAGTTGCCGCAAAGAATCATCTCATAAATATATCAAAATCATAAGTGTCATGATATAATGATGTCAAAATACATATGGCAAAATCACCCGAAGGTGTCTACATCATCATACAAAATGGTACAAAACTGATACATAGGGAGCCCTCTAAGGCTATGATGAACTCCCTCCCTCAAAGTCGACTGGCCTCGATGGAGTTTGAGCCCTAGAAGGACCCACCCCATGATCATCTCTCCTGTCCCCTCTATCTCCTGAGCCTAGTTGTCTCATCCTCCTCCTCTCCTCCTCCTCCCCCATCCCGCAGCCAATCCTCGTGTCGCCCTATCCAGACAAAGGAACCCACTAATCACTTCTACTAGCACCGTAGCTAGCGTCAATCCTATCTGTGTCATCGTGTCCCATGCCACGTGTCCAGCCCTCATCTCCAGTCCTGGATCCTGAAACACTCGTCTCAGGGCGTCCCTGTCTCCGTCTCGATCATAGGGTATCAACTCCCCATCGATCGGTATCCTCATAATCCTGTATACATCCTCCAAGGTGACTGTCATCTCACCCATTGACAAATGGAAAGTACAAGTCTCTAAGTGCCATCTTTTAGCTAATGCAGTTAGCAATCCCATATTCGCCCGAAACTCAGGCACATACAGAATATGGCGCAACCCCATAACCTCAATCACTACTCTATCTTCAAATGTCAGCTCTAGTCGTAAACTCTGAGACGATGGGAATCTCTCCCATGACTCCAGCATAGGTAGGTCCTCCTGCAGTCAAGCAAATCAACTGTGTCAATCCTAGTGACACTCATTGTTCATCACAAAGTGTTGCTATTTATCCTAGTGGTACTCCCTATTCATCACAAAGTACTACGTGTTTTTGCACTCCTTGTTCATCACAAAGTGTTGCTTACATTTGCACTCCTTGTTCATCACAAAGTGCTGCTCTTTTTTTTTAGTACTCTTTGTTCATCACAAAGTACTTTGTCTTGGTACTCACTGTTCATCACAAAGTGCCTCGATCTATCCTAGTCTTCCCTAGAGAACCTTCTTGAGTGTATCCTCTCAGCAGCTTATCCAATCGACAGCGTATGTTCATCACAGAACTGTCGATTTGCCCTAGAAGACATAAATGCACATTTTTGACATAAACACGCCTCAGCGTTTTTTGACATTGTTTGACATATTCTAAAAATCATTTATTACCCTACCTAGAATGCATTGATGACAACATTTATTGTGACAAAGTAAAAGGAGGTTTTGCGGTACTTACTGGCTCTCTTGCATCTGCTAGCCTCTGATATCGGTGAACGCGATTGAATCTATGCACCAATGCCATCACTGTTGACTGTTGCTACTCTATTCTCTCTCTGCACTCTGATCTCTTAGATGTGTGGATGACAATGAGGATGTTTTCCCCTTGTGGTCTATTTTATAGACTGCCCTAGCCCTAGCCCTAGACCTCGTCTCCTGATTCAGTCTTCTTTATCCCATGACTCTGTCACTCTATCCAGTCAATCCATTCTAGCCTTCCTTTCTTATCAAGAGATTGTCTGCGATCTTTTCAAACATTTTCATCCAATCTCTCAAGGGGGCATATCATTCCCATCTTGGGGCAACTTTGTATCAGTTCATATTATCTTCTTTGAAACAACGCGACAAGATGCATTGTCTCAAAGAGGGGCAAAATGTAGACACCTAAAATTGTCATGTCTAATTAAATAAATATTTTATTTATTTAATTGTTTTCTCCTAATTCTTCTATTAATTAAATAAATCTTTATTTATTTAATTAATTCATTTATCCTCTTCTAGCCTTATTTCTCATTTAAATAAATACATTTATTTATTTAAATTATCATTTTCTTAAATTAAATAAATACTTTTATTTATTTAATTGATCCCACTTCTTCTATTAATTCATTAACCTTTTCTACCTATGACACATGTCATTCATCTCTTAATTCATACACTACCTACCCTCTCATTATTTTCTTATTTCCTTTACCTACCCTCTAATCATAGTCGACCTCTTTTACACCTCTCAATCTTATCCCTCCATTTCATAGAGTGTCCTCTATATAATGAGATGCTTCCTTCATTATCAAACCCTGACTAACTCACTATGCATTCAGCCCCGACTATGCTTTCGAACTTGCATATGCAGTCAAGCCTACTTGCAATCACATTTCCGTTCTTTGTTGAGCTCTTGTGCACACATAAAATCTGAGAGCAAATATATCAAGCAAGATCAATGGAGATAGGAAGAATGGAGATCCAAACCCTATTAGACATGTGATGGTATAATCTTTGTCATTTCATTTGATTTGCATTGTCTTAGGTAATCTTCATATGTTATGGTGGATCTTTGTTGTTGTTAGGCTAGGGTTTTGTGGTTGAATTCATTTAGTCTTTCAATATTGTTGTTATCCATTTTCACCATAAACAGACTTCATTTAAGGCCTTCTCAGATTCTTCTTGCTCGGGACATCTTAAGAGAGTATCGTCCAGACCTCGTTTAAAAAGGGTATCTGTGACAAGAGTATAATGAGAGGATTGGCGAATAAAGTTTCTCTTTTGGTTCTTTGACAAGTCTGGAGGGAGGATGTTATCTTTCAGGTATGTATAAGTTTGGTCATAGCGAAAGGAATCATGTTGAACAAGGTGACAAATAGTTTGGGAATCAGGACAATTATGAGCAAGGTAAAACAACTCTTCCACCAGGAATTCATAACGCTCTTGATTTTCCTGTGTCCGAAGTAGAGAAGCAAGTGTTGCCATGGCATCTACTACTTTGTTGTCATTCCTCGAAATTTTCTCAAAAGTTATTTCAACAAAGTATTTCTTAACATCATCAACCATCTTCTTATAAGGCATAAGCTTTTCATCCTTTGTTTGATAATCGTCATTGATTTGATTGATGACAAGATGAGAGTCTCTAAAGCCTTGAAGTTATGTAGTGTTTCATTCTATGACCATTTTGATTCTTGTGACCAAAGCTTCATATTATGTTGTGTTGTTGGTGCATGGAAAGCTTAATTTGTACGCTTTTGGAATTGTATGACCTTGTGGTGTGATGAATAGAATGCTTGCTCCCGATCCATGTTGTGTTCCATTATTGATGTCTGCTCCTAAACTGATATTCAGGTGATGTATTATAAGATCTAGATCTAACCCTGGAATGTCTGCATATGACCACCTTTTGATTTGTCTCCTTTTGAAGAGTTCCAAATATTTTTGTCTTTCTAGTTCTGATAGAGAAGTTGTTGGATATAGATCAGTTGTGCCAATGTTAACTGCCTCTGTCGGTTCTATCAGGATAGATGACCTCTCTTGATAGTATTCAGTTAAGGTATCGAATCTCCCATCTTCTAGTGCCTCGAGGAGGTTTTCACCGTTAGATGTGTCCTTTCTTTTTACTTTTTCGTGATCTAATGTTTCCAATAAAGGGTTTTCAGTATTAGACCTGATATTGTTTCTTTATTTTCTTTTTTGCAACTAGGAGATTTGGCACCCACTTGACTCGAAGATACGTTAGCTAAATATCTCGTGGAAGTTGTTGTGGGTTCGATCGCATTAAGATATAAGGATATGGCATGATCATTAGGAAAGGTATCAATGGTGGTATGTCTTTCATTTTCCTAGACCATAAATTCAGGATGGATTAAGGGTAAAGGATCATCAGGTTGAATTGTTTCAAAGATATTAGGGGTCATGATAGAGATGTCAGAGCTTTCAATATGCATTTCAATGTCTAGAACGATACTCTCATTAGAATTACCTCTCGCAAGTAGCTCCTGATCGTCCTCGATTAAGTCCAAATCAATCGAATGTGATCTTAATTCAAGTGATCTAGTTCCTAATGTTTTCCCTACATATGCATGAACTACATCGACACCTTCATCTTCTTCTTCCCTTTCAATTTCAAATTGCTCTTGTTTGTTTTTCCATGATAGTGAATATTCTTCGTTCCCTCGATCTCTTAGCTACATTTGTTTTTCCATGCTTGACAAAATTGAGGCAAATGATTTTTCCTTGGATTGTGTGCTTGAAGATGATGCCTCTCTGTTATGTGGAACCATAACCTCTTGAGCCGGTTTCAGATTACTACAGTAGTGTAATGGATTTGAGTCTGCTGAGATCATGATTTCCTGCCCATTGTATGGAAACTTCGAGCACTAATGATATGTTGATGGAATAGCCTGTATGTCATGTATCCATGGTCTTCCCAAGAGTATGTTGTATGATAAATCCAAGTCTAGGACTTGGCATGCTGTGTCTTTCTGCAAAGGTCCCACTTTGAGGGGTAATATCACAATTCCTTTGGAGGAACGCTCGTCTTCATCATATGCTTTGATTGTGGTCTTTTTTCAGGGATCCATTGCATCTTCAGAATAACCTAGAGCACGGACAAGACTTAATGAGCAAATATTTAGGCCAACTCCCCCATCTATTAGGACACATTTAACGAGCATTCTATGAATGAGGACTTCAATTTGCAAGGAATCAATGCTTGGATATGAAGGGGATGGGCTTTGAATATGATCCTCTGAAATAGGTTTGATGGCAATTATGGGTATCCCTTGGGGAACTTCATCTTTGGGCGTATTGTTTGGTGAGGATGATATGGAAGGTTCTTGCAAGCTTTCAAGAGGTGTAGGAATAGATGCCTTTGGAGAGTCAATTTTCTTATGGGGGAATGAGCCATTGCTAGACATAGGTGCGCGATTTTGATCTTCCTCAACAAAATCCCTTAGGGATCTCTTTAGGAGTTGCATAAAAGAGCTACCTTTCTTTGAAGATGTATTTGAATCCTTGTGAGGTTTTGACATAGTTGGCTTTTGATTTTGGACTTGTTTGATTTCTCTGACATGTTGACTTGTTATGTCTTCTTCTTGTATTTTGCTTTGGTATGCCATGTTTCTATGATCTTCAGCTATTTCGAATGTTTCTATTTTCATTTCTACGATCTTACACCTCTACACTCTAGTCAAAATGGGCATACATGTGTGTTGAATGTTGTTCAAGGATTCAATTGTCTAGAAGGTGTTTCGATAAGTGACCAACTATCAATGTAGATATGATAGAGTGTTATGACATGAAAAGATAATTCAAGTATTTGAAAGTTTGCAAGTTTTTCAATCTTCGGTTTGGAGTGCAATGATGATGATTTTGATAAGACCAAGTCCAATAGGAATGATATATCCTACGATATGGGACGAGGTCATCCTGACCAAACGTTGTAGTTACATGATAGAGGATGATAGATTCTGATGAGAAACTATGTTTTGAGTGATCAGTTTATCAAAGAGGGTGATGATGCACTTTGAGATGTTAGATCTTGAACTTGTTGAAGATGAATACTTGAAAAACCTTGGGTGTCTAGTTCTAGAATCTGATTTGACAGAAGATTACTTAACCGAGCAAACCAAGAAGACAACCTAAGCATAAAATGATAGATATTAGGTGTTTATGCTCACTGTAAATTGACCAAGAAAACATGACAGATCTGAAAAAGACATGCAAGAAGACAGCTCTAGACTAACAGAGACAGAAATTTGTACGACAGTTTAAACAGTTCCAAATGACAATTCACATAGACCCATACGATAAACTAGGAATCTCGTACGACAAAGGCCCAAACTCGTACGACACTTCCCACAAAACCAGATGACAACTGATAACAAATAAACCTCTACTAATCTGACTCGTACGACAATCCCCATAGAACCAGACGATAAACTATCTTTATCCTATGACAAACTAGAAAGCTCGTACGATTGAGGGAAGAGCAAAGACAAAATAATTACTTTGACAGATTTTTGGCCAGAAATGTTTGATGTTTTGATTTTGTTTTCCAATTTTAGATGTCTGATTTTCTATTTCAAGTATGAAAACACAACAAGCACGTGATATGATAAGTGACCTCAAGCACAACATGCTAAATCCTAAGGAAGTTGGCTGAGAGAGAAAACCTTTGCTTACAAACTTAGGTACACACCCAATAGCTAATCAGAATACAGCCGCTGAGTCTCACGCAATGGATTCTCAACTCTGTATTACCCAACTCCAAACGCTAATGGGGGCACGATATGGCAAGTGTCTTGAGAGAGTTACTATCTCTCTTGCAGATAGATTATCCCCCTTTCGTAGGTGAACCGGGTAGCTTCTATCTTAGGGTTCGTAGTAAGGATTTCCATTTAGAATTATCCCTTGTAGTCGTGCAAGCACGATTGAGGCCTATAGCCCAACAAGCTACCGAAACAAGAAGTAGTCATGCAAGCGTGATTGAGACCGCAAGGCCCTACTAAATGTTCAATATGAGAGATATCAAAAGAGAAAACTCAAATAATCCCATCCTCTTAGACTTTAATCCCGAGAGGCCTATTTTTTAGAGTGAGTTGAAAAGCTTAGGTCTAGTTGTACTCACTTGGGTCATTCTCACAGGGTGATTACTTTTTCCCACTGTGACATGCCCGCTAAAAGTATTCAAATCTCAAACATAGAAGCGCTTCAAGAGTTGAGATTTCTGATTGTCTAAATGGACAAGAGCATACTCTCCTACCTTTTAGACAACTTCTCAAGCATAGAAAACAAGATGTTCATTAACCAATAACAAATTAAGTGTGCCTAGAAAACTTTAAGAAGACACAAAGTCTTGTTGATTTTTCTTAGGCAACCTGCAAAACAAATATGTTAGTAATCATGTTGTTTTGAGAAATTGAATCTTTGGCAAGCATAATCTTCGATAATCGTCCTGCAAAAACTAGTTAGGCTGCTAGAAAACTCACAAACAGACCAGGGTTAGCATTAGTGATAGCCAAATTGAAGCATAAAAAACCCTAAAATGCAATCTGTTTTGAAAACCCAGAAGCAGAAACTCGTACGAGTATTCTCACCTGCTAGTACGAGTATTCTCACATACCTATACGAGTGCACAAAGAAACTCATATGGTATTGTAAAGGTACTCGTACGAGATTTTGAAGCAGGCCCGATCAAAAACCCATTAGATTGAAGATTTGATGATGCAAGAGACCAAGAAATTAGATTTCCTGCCCCACGGTGGGTGCCAAAATGTCGTGTGTGTGATGTAGGATACCTGTAGCTGCAACACAAACACTCAATAGATCATTACAAGCATGGTTAGCAAATTGAAATCAAATGAAAGATAAACCATGACAAAGCGACCTATCACCTCCTATTTGATGCGAGTATGAATTTGCTCTCAGAGCTAGATGAGCAATCCCAGTGACATGACTACACCTACACAAAGGATTTAAAATGATATGATGTGCAAGCTAGATGAATGTATGATTTTGCTAGATTGATCCAAGAAACTAATTAGGCTAATGATATGCATGATTAAACTAGATGATGATGCAATTAAGCTAGAAAAAGAGATTGATTATGCTATATGATTCAACAATTACGCTAGAATATGATCAAATTAAGCTAGATTTAGATGATATGCATATAATAACAATGATTGAGATGAAAATGAGATGGGATGCACCTATAATAGAAATGTCAAAAATGATATGATATGGGACCCTTTGTGCTCCAAAATGGGAGATATTTATAGGATTTCCAAGGGCAGGGGTGAGGTGGCAGGAATCAATGATCAAGATTGAATCTGAAGATATCAAGGGTCAAATTGGAGGAGGTTGGAGAAGAGGTTGGAGGAAGGGACACTTGTCATCTCTGTGGTGACAAGTGTCAAGGAGCCTTTCTCATAAGAGGGCAAGTGTCTAATGGAGGAGACATGTGGCATAAGTGCCATGTGTCTCAAGGGGAGAATATCCACCCCATAGGAGGTTAGGATGTGAAAGATGGGATAGGGTTAGTTAAACCCAGGGTTAGGTGGAATGGGTTAGGTTAGGGGATTGTTAGGTTAGGTGGTTAGAAGTTAGGAGGCATGTGGGTAATTTGAATTTAAAAATTCAAATAATAAGAAAAGGCTAATTAACTTTCAACAACTCATAACTGTGATTTGTTTTAATTAATTAGGGGATTAGAAGAAATGAATTAAATGGGGGAAGGATTATTGATTTATTTTAATTAATCAAAGGGGACTATTGAAATGAACTTATTAAATAGATCCTTAGAATTATTAATAAGCATATGAATGGGGAATTTAATCAAATTGCTAATGAATTCAATTAAATTGGGAAGGGGGATTAATTAAATAATTGCTTATTTAATTAATTGTCTTCAGACTATTTTTAGGTGTATACAGGTACAGTTGATGTTTGTTGATGTTTGTTGTGTCGATGGTTTTGAGAAGTGTGTGAAGCCGAACCAGAGTGTGAGAGATCTGCCAGAGTGTTGCAGATTTGGAGTACAATTGGATTTGATCAATCAAGCAATTAAGTGTTATACCCAGATCATTCACTATTGTTCTCTAACAATTGCAACAGCTAAAATCCCTTAACCGGGTAGGTCCTAACAGGACTTACATTTTAAATCCCTTAACCGGATAGCTCAACATCTGAGTGTTAAATCCTTTTGTGAGGTTGAT
This sequence comes from Cryptomeria japonica, assembly GCF_030272615.1. Classification (NCBI taxonomy): domain Eukaryota; kingdom Viridiplantae; phylum Streptophyta; class Pinopsida; order Cupressales; family Cupressaceae; genus Cryptomeria; species Cryptomeria japonica. Next base: position 344,397,765 of record NC_081405.1, on the reverse strand, counting down.
CCTAATAGGTCATAGCTCCTAATAGGGCTTATTATCCAAATCCCTTAACCGGGTGACTCCTAACATGGTCTTCTCCTAACAGGGCATCATTGTAAGCTTCTAACCGAGCTTGGCTCCTAACAGGGCATCATTGTAAGCTTCTAACCGAGCTTGGCTCCTAACAGGGCACATTCCAAAAGAGTGCAAAATATTTGTGGGTACCAATTCCCACTGTGGTTTTTCCCTATTTGGGTTCCCACGTGAAAAACATGGTGTTCATATGGTGAATGTTTTTATGTGTTGTATGTTTTATTTTTAGTTGATGCATGGTAAATGAACACTTAATGTGCAAACATGATAAATCAGTTTAGCAGATGATTATCAGTGATTACCAGTACTGGTAAAGATTTTATTACTGCTTTATGATTGATTTGGTGAAGTTTTATAAGGTTGAGTTTTAAGTTTGAAATTCTTGTTAATACTGATTCACCCCCCTCCCCCCTCTTAATATTAACTGGATCCTCTAAGATTAACAAATGGTATCAGAGCATTGGTCCTCTATGTGCAAAAAGATTAACAACTTGAGGGAAAGATCCTAAAGAAAGATGATGAAGAAGGAGGGTCCCAAGTTTACCAAGGATAACTACCGGATATGGAAAGACCAGATGAAGATATATATTAAAGGATTGGGTGCTCAGTATTGGAAGCATGCAGTAAACAAGTATGTTGCTCCTACTACCATCCCCTTGACACCAGATGAGCTTAAAGAACAACAAGAAAACATTCAAGCCTTGGAAGCAATTGTAAGTACTTTATCTAATTCTGAGTATATAGATGTTCATGGACTAGAAACTGCATTTGAGGTATGGGAGAAATTAGAATTGATTTATGGAGGAGATGAGTATGTTCAAAGAGATAAGGAAGAAAGTTTGAGAGGCAAATTTGATGACATGAAAATGGTTGATGATGAGAACATTGCACAATATGGTCAAAGGATTAAAGAAGTTGTAGGTGGTATTAAGAGTGTCAGAGGTAAGATTGATGATGATGATGTTGTTAGCAAAAGGCTTAGAACTCTCCTACCACAATATGCTATTAGAGTTTCTACAATTCAAGAACTAAGATCTATTTCTAAAGATAAAGTCACTATTGATTCTCTCATTGGAAAGTTGACTGCATTTAAGTTAAATAGTTTTGATAACAGTGTTTCAAAACAGTCTGAATTTGCTTTTAAAGCTTTTGTTACCAGTACATCTGTTAGGAAAGGAAAGGATATTTGTCATGATCATGACTGCAGGTTGAGTCATGGCGGTAGTAGAACAGGGGATGATAATGAAGATCATCTAATGGAACTTGAGGCACTATTGGTTAAAAGATTTCCTAGAGGCACCAGTAAGTATAAAGGTAAATTACCCTTGAAGCATTTCTCTTGCAATAAAATTGGACGCATAGCTGCTAACTGTCCTAACACTAATAAGAAAGAGAAGTTCAGAAATATTAAATGAAAAGGATAGAAACATTGCTCTGTTGCATTTGATGAAGGTCTGACTGATGAAGAATCAGAAGAAGATGACAATGAGGAGATAGTGTTTGTTGTTGTGAAGGAAGATCTGACTGATGAAAAGGCATCGGTGTCTCACATGGGTAGCAGTGATGAATGGATAATAGATGGTTGCTCACACCACATGACCGGTGATAAAAACAAGTTCTTATCACTTGAAGAATTTGATGGTGGTGTGGTAAGATTTGGTAACAACTCACCCTGCATGGTTAAAGGTAAAGGAACTATTTCATTAAATGGAAAAAGCAATGCAGATGATGTATTTTGGGTTGATGTATTGAAACATAACCTTTTGAGTGCTGGTCAATTAAATTATAAGGGTTATCTTCTAGAATTTAAAAGTGGAGTGTACAGGATTCTTGGAAATAATGGAGAATTGATTGCTACTGGAAAGCAAACAAGAGGTAATCTTTTTCATCTGAATACTAATGTGAATAGTTGTTTGGTGGCAAAGATTGAAGACAGCTGGTTATGGCACAAGAGATTTTGTCATGTGAATTTTGACAATTTGATAAAGATTAGTAAGTCTAGCATTATGAGAGGTTTTCCCTAGCTTGTTAAACCGAATAATATGTTATGTAAAGACTGTCAGATGGGTAATATAACTTCTGTATCTTTCAAGAGTAAGTCTTTCTCTTCAGAAAATATTCTTGATTTGGTTCATATTGATCTTTGTGGTCCTATGAGGACTAAGAGTTATTTTGGTGATAGATATTTCATGATTTTCACTAATGATTTTTCTAGGATGATGTGGGTAACTTTTATGAGAGAAAAGTAGGAGGCATTCCATTAAATTCAAAGCATTCGAAGCTTTAGTTGAGAAAGAAACCGAGAAGAATTTGAAATGTTTAAGATCTGACCGAGGTGGAGAATTTACTTCTGATGAATTTGAAGTTCTATGATGAACAGGGAATCAAGAGGCAGATGTTAGCTCCTAGAACTCCACAACAGAATGGGATAGCAGAGAAAATGAGCAAAATAATTGTTGAAGTTGCTAGAACCATGTTGATTCAAGGTAAAGTACCAAAGATGTTTTGGAGAGAAGCAATTAGCACTGTTATTTACACTTTGAATTGGGTACTTGTCAAGAGAGGTAACAACAAAACACCTTATGAATTATGGCATGGCAAGACTCCTATAAGTTACTTTAAAAAAATTGGGAGTAGATGTTTCATTAAACATGATGATTACACTGAAAAGTTTGATGCAAAGTGTGATGAAGGTATTTTTCTTGGATACTCTACGAAGAGTAAGGCTTTCAAATGTTATAACAAGAGAACAAAAAATATCATTGAGAGTGCTAATGTGAAGGTAGATGAACTCTCTGAGAAATCTGACGAGACCAACAAATTTGAACCCGAGAAAGATGAAGATAAGCTTGTGTTTATTGAACGGGAGGTACAAAAGAATGATGAGCAGAACAATGCAGAAATAGGTGCTCAACCGGTAAATGAAGATAGCAATGAAGAAGATGAAGAACGTGAAGTAGAAGGCACAACACCAGAACCGCTAATACCAAGGTATGTCAAACTGAATCATTCAGAAGAACAAATTATAGGAGATAGATAAAAATGGTGGTGTACAAATAAGAAGGAAAATCAGAGAAAACTCATGTCTGATTTCAACTATTGAGCCTAAAACAGTAAGAGAGGCATTGAAGGATGATGATTGGATCAATGCTATGAATGAGGAATTGGATCAAATAGAGAAGAATGAGACATGGATACTTGTTCCTAGATCGGAAGACAAGAATGTGATTGGCACTAAATGGGTCTTTAGAAACAAGTTGAATGAAGAAGGCAAGGTTGTGAGGAATAACACAAGGTTGGTATGCAAAGGCTATGCACAACAAGAAGGAGAATATTATGGAGAAACCTTTGCACCTATGGCAATATTGGAAGGAGTAAGAATGTTAATTGCTTATGCTACATTCAAAGGCTTTAAGGTCTACCTGATGGATGTTAAATCAACTTTTCTTAATGGCATCCTTGAGGAAGAAGTGTACATAGAACAACCAGATGGATTTGCTTTGTTTGAGGATAAAGATATGGTTTGCAAGTTGCATAAGGCACTGTATGGATTGAAACAGGCACCGAGAGCATGGTTTGAAAGATTTCAGGCACATCATATTAAGATAGGATTCCATTGTACTAGTGAGGACAATAACATATATCTTAAGAGTGATGGATAATTTATTGATAGCCGAAGTATTTGTAGATGATATAATTTTGGAGGTGATGATGATTTATGTATGGCATTTGCTGAGGAGATGTAGAAAGAATTTGAGATGTCTCTTATTGGTGAGATTAAGTTTTTCATTGGGTTGCAAGTCCAACAATTGGATGGTGGAATATTTATCTGTCAGAGTAAGTATGTAAAGGAAATGTTGAAAACATTTGGTATGGAAGATTGTAAATCGGTTAGTACTCCGATGGTGACATATTGTAAATTGTCTAAACAAGATGATTCACCCTCTATTGATGAAAAACAATACAAGTCCATGATTGGTAAGTTACATTATGTTGTTGGTTTGGTTGCTAGATTTCAAAAGGATCCCAAGGATACTCACTTGGTAGCGGTGAAAAGGATATTTTGGTACTTGAAAGGCACAATAGATTATAGTTTATGGTATCCTTATAAAAATGATTTTTCTTTGAAGGTGTTTACTGATGTAGATTGGGCAGGCAATGTTGATGACCGGAAAAGTACTACCATGGAGTTTTTCTTCTTAGAGGTAGATTGGTTGATTGGAAAAGTAAGAAGCAAACTTGTGTTTCATAGTCAACAATAGAGGTAGAGTATGTTGCAACATCAATGAATTGCACATAGGCAATCTGGATGAGACACGTGTTAGAAAGTTTTAAACTTGATTGTCTAAACCGGTAACTATTTATTGTGACAATACAAGTGCAATTAATGTTTCAAAAAATCATGTGTTACATGCAAGGACAAAACACATATAATTGAAATATCACTTTCTGAGGGATGGAGTCCAGGAGAAGCAAGTCAAAATGGAGTATGTGCCCAACAAAGAACAATTACCAGGTCCATTTTCACAAAACCATTGTTGAAGACTACCTTTGAGTACCTCATAGGTAAAATAGGGGTCAAACCCCTACTCAAGAAAAACTAGGATGCAGGAGATGCATCAATCTAGTGGACTTAATGAATATTTTTCACTATGGATTGATGAAATGGTGGCTACTCTGCAGAGGGAGCAACTTAGATGAGTTTGCAGACAACAACATCAACAGATTTGATGACCGGTGATGCTTATGCACCTTTGGAATTGTTGTCAAAGGGGGAGAAGATATATATTAGCCTAAGGGGGAGAAAAACTGTAAGAGAAAGGAGGAGAAGTAATATGATCTAAAAGTGAAGAAATTGAGCAGGTGAAGGAGTGATATCGACAGATGATGTTCAACAAAAGTGTGAAGTGCAGTAGTGAAGTTCCAGATTTGAGAAGCATGATTTCAGTTGAAAATGTTGGTGTTTATATTGGTGTTGCCATCAATGCCAAAGGGGGATAATGTTGACATGTTTGGCATAACTGATGCAGATGAAGAATGATAACTGAACCAGTAAAGGACTGTTTGTGATGACATTGTGATGAAGAGATTGATATTGCATGATTGGATGACTTTGATTAGTTATTTGTGTTGTCATTGATGGAAATTGATGTCTACTATGTTGTATTTTGTCATCTTAGTCTTTTTGGTATACTGAAAATGCCTTACCAGTATTAAGGATAGTGAACTGACAATTAGGACCTTAGCCGGTAAATGAGGAGATGTTTTGATTGATTCTGGAGACTGGTGATGATTGAAGTGTTGCAGTTTGGAATATGAGTTTGCATTATTGTAATATGTATCTGATTGGAACCGCATCATGTTTTGGTTACTGGAAGCCATGTTTATGATTTCTATTATATTTTTGCTAGGGTTTAAGAAGGGTTTAAGGACCGATAAATAATTCTCTTGACGGGTAATGATTTTTGGTTTGGCGGTGATCTACATCAAGTTCATATATTGGTGATGACGTGGCACAACCTGTGTGAAGTGTTTGAATTATTTTTTGGTGTGATCAAGATGGAAGTTCTTGGGAATGTGCAAAGTGCTTAGTGGAATGAGCTAAGGGTTTCACTTTATATCAAATTGAGTTGTTGTGATGAGTTACGATCACTCAATGGTTGATATTGATTTGTAATTGATCGTAATGATCCATATGATGATCTGTAATGAGTTGTAAAGATCTGTGATGATCTATGATGTAAGTCTTAGGGTTTTGTAACCGACTAAGTTGTAAAGGTTATTTAGGTTGGTATAGTTGATGTTTGTTGTGTCGGTGGTTTTGAGAAGTGTGTGAAGCTGAACCAAAGTGTGAGAGATTTGCCAGAGTGTTGCAGATTTGGAGTAGAATTGGATTTGATCAAGCAAGCAGTTAAGTGTTATACCCAGATCATTCACTATTGTTCTCTAACAATTGTAGCAACTAAAATCCCTTAACCGGGTAGGTCCTAATAGGCCTTACATTGTAAATCCCTTAACCAGGTAGCTCAGCATTTGAGTGTTAAATCCTCTTGCAAGGTTGATCCTAATAGGTCATAACTCCTAACAGGGCTCATTATCAAAATCCCTTAATCAAGTGACTCCTAACAGGGTCTTCTCCTAATAGGGCATCATTGTAAGCTTCTAACCGGGCTTGGCTTCTAACAAGGCGCATTTTGAAAGAGTGTAAAATATTTGTGGGTACCAATTCCCACCATGGTTTTCCCCTATTTGGGTTCCCACATGAAAAACATGGTGTTCATATGGTGAATGTTTTTATGTGTTGTTATGTTTTATTTTTAGTTAATGCATGGTAAATGAACACTTAATGTGCATACATGATTAATCAGTTTGGCAGATGATTATCAGTGATTACCGGTACTTGTAAAGAGTTTATTACTGCTTTATGATTGATTTGGTGAAGTTTTATAAGGTTGAGTTTTAAGTTTGAAATTCTTGTTAATACTGATTCACCCTCCCTCTCAATATTAACCGAATCCTCTAAGATTAACATGACATTATTGCTTTCCTGCATCTACCACTTTAGTATTGACACTCTTTGCATTCTCTTACCAGAGTATGTGTGTCTTTAAACATTGAGGGCCAGAAATACCCAACATGGGTAATCTTGATGATGGTGGTTTGCGCTGAATAATGGCCCCTTGAAAGGCCATGATGGAATTCGTGTAAGATCTTGCGGGCTTGGTCTTGGTCTACGCAATGCAGTAGAATCCTGTCAAAATTCCTTTTAAAAAGCACTCCTTCAATAAGGCGAAAGCCACTATTCTGCATCATGTAGAATCACCTCTTTTCAGGAGAGATGTCAGATGGGAAGATTCCAGTCTCCATGAAGTGTTTTTGGCTCTCGATCCAACCTACTTCCGTTTACTCATAGGCGAACATCACAACTTCTTGTGCAGTAATCTCGACTTCTCGAGGGTCAGACTCTTGGGCTATATATTCGCAAAGGCCTTTTCCATGGATTACCTTAGTGGGCCTGACATCAATGTCATATTATAAGATCTTGGTAATCCAGTTTGCCCTTTTCTCTGTAATGTCACCCTCCATTATATATTCCCTAACTGAAGGGTGAGCGACATACACAATAGTCTTATTGCAGGCAATGAAATGCTTGAAATTTTTGAGGCCTTTGACAATGGCCAGTGCTTGATTTTCAACAAAGTTGTATTTAGCCTCATACTCCTTTAGAGTTTTGGAATGAAAGGCTATTGGATGCTCACCCTTTTTGTCTACATCTTTCTGGGTTAGTACCATGACAATGCTATAATTGCTAGAAAAAACATACATTATGAAATCTCTAGGCATATCAGGGTTTGAGAGTACCGGGGTGGAAGAGATGGCGTCTTTGATTTTCTCAAATGCCTCTTTTTCTTCGGGAGTCCATTTAAAATATATGTCCCTTTTGAGAATTAGTGTGATAGGCCTCACCATTCCAACAAAGTCTGAGATGAAACGACTAACAAAGTTGACCTTGCCTAGGAAGGACTGGATGCCCTTATTGTTGATGGGAAACTCAATCTGGATTGATGGAGACCCCTTCTTTTGACACTACGTGTCCCAATAACTTTCCTTGCGGGACCCCAAAGATGCATTTCTTTGGGTTTAATGAAATGCCGAATTCCAAACACTTTTGGAAAACTAGCTCAAGATGATCAAAATGATCTTCTTTATGCTTTGAAAATACCGTCAAGTCATCCAAGTAAATGAGGATAATTTTATTAATCATCTCCTTAAAAGCCAAATCCATAGCCCTCTAAAAAGTGGCACCTGCATTTGACAATCCAAACGGTATTTTTTGGTAAACAAATGTTCCTCATTTGGTTGTGAAGGTGGTCTTATGTTGGTCCTCTAGCTTTACCAACACTTGGTTATAACCCGAGAATCCATCCAGCATCGAAAACATCTCAGACCCAGCCATGGTGCTTAATAATTGTTCCATTAGTGGCAAAGGGTAATGGTCTTTTAGAGAAGCTTGGTAAAGTCACAAAAGTCCACACAGAGCCGGATATCCCCATTCTTCTTTCTGACGTATACTAAATTTGATATCCATGTACTATGCTTGATGGGGTGGACAATTTTGGACTCTATTAATTTCTTCAACTCTTGCGCCATGAGAATCTGAATCTTCGGATTGACAGGTCTTTGCTTCTATCGGACCAGCTTGGCCCCATCGAAAAGTTCAGTGGTGTGTTGAATGATGTTAGAATTGTAACCTTTCAAATCCTCATACGACCATGCTATCACGCCCATGTATTCATAACAATATCGAGCCAACCTTTCTCGGTCCTCTAGGGGAACTCCCTTTCCGACCTTAATTGTTCTCCCATTCCCTACTGACATTTCGGTGTACTCACCCTTATCAGCTATGAATTTTTGCTTGTCATTTTTAGCATCATCATGGTCAAATAAATTCTCCAGGGTGATCAATCCATTCAGGAGCTTATTGGATTTCAATTGAATGATTTAATCCCCATAAGCCTCTTTTACTTTAGACTGCATTTGATCAGCAAACTCCCCAGAATTTTGGATGAACAGAGCAATTTTCTCATCACTCTCAAAAACTTGCCAGTGGGTGTCATTGTCTAGAATAGCTGGCTGAACAACCACGCGGACCGCCTGAAGGTTGGCGAGCAAATCCACAGCAGGGTCGAATTGCGACCCAATAGTGGTCATCTGATCAACAACTACATTTGCCTTTCGAGGAATCCTCTGGATGTTGAAAGCATCAAAGATATCAATCAAATCCCTTGTCATATGGCGATAAGACCTCATGTGGACTTGCTTGGCACTTGAGATTCCTCAGACCTAGTACATTATCAGCTCAGAATCACCCAAAACTTTCCGTTGTTTTATTCCCATATGTTCTGCTAAACTTAGGCCTTGGATTAGCCCCTCATATTCCACTTCATTGTTGGAGCAAGCAAACTACAGTTAGAAAGACCTCAGGACTTGTTCACCTGAAGGTGAAGTAAGACAAATTCTTGCACCCAAACCTACCTTGCATCTTGCACCATCAAAGTGCAAGGTTCAAAGCACAGAGGATAGCTCCTCCTTGGTTAGTGGCTCCTTGGTTAATTTTGGGATAATCTGATCCTCATAAAAAAATACAGTAGGTACCAAGACCCATGGCGTGGTAATTAGAATATGGATCAAAATTTATGAATTCATTGAGGAAAACTTCTTGCTCTGGTGTAATATCCCCGGTCACTTCTTCATCCTCTAGAATTTCTACGGTTCTTCTCTCCTCATTAGAGATAGAGGTATGAGTAGACTCAAAGTTGAGCATAGCCTGATCAACTGCATGCTTGGTGTGTAGGGGCTCTGAAAGAATTTTGAGCTTAGTACCATGTCGGGTCCGAAGGATGAGGTGGGATCAATCTAAAGATAAGTAACCTCCTATCTTGGCAGTAAAGTCTCAGGAGAGGAAGAGGCCAAAAACAGGTGGGATGTCAATAACTACTACCTCTTGGGACATGGTGACACTAGGACATGCAAACAATCTCAGCGGAAGACTTTTAATAAGACCTACGGTTTGAACTTTATTTCCATCTAGTTGCATAACACCCCTACGTAGAGGCTCGTATTTGATGTTCAAAACCTCAACAATTTGCTTAGGCATGACGGTAGTGCTAGCACCAGAATCTATCATAGAATTATGTAGTAGTTTGTCTCCTACTATGAGGGTCAAATAGAAAGGGTTTGGTTTAGGCTTACCTTCTACTTGGGATCTAGGTGATGCGACCTCATTTATCAGTACAACTGGCGAGTGCGATTGTGTTGCGGGGGTTGCAAATCTTTCCTCATTGGCCTGTGAAGAGCTGGTAGCATTCCTGTCAGCAGGTCTCTCCACCTCTACTAGAGTCTCTTTTAACCGATTCTTTTGCTTTGGGATGCTAAGGAGATCCCATTAGGAAACGTTAGTCGAGGCTTTCTTTAGCTTCTCCACCACGTCCAATATTGATGGCACCGATGCTTTTGCTTCTCTCGACTTATAGGGGACGAACTCCTTCCTCTGATATGTGGTGACAACCACAGGTTGTTCATGAACTTTATTTGGGATGAACCTCCCTTGCGTGCCTACATGCTCTCCTGTGAAACATCTTTTTGACCGGAGGTTGTAGTCAGACTGCACTTGGGGAGCTCCCGAGCTTGATGCAATTGCGTCATTTGTGAGTACGCCATCCTCGTCTTCCATCCAAGAGATTAAAGCATGGTCTGGAGCTATCTCCATTTCTTTCTCTATTGACATGCCTTGCATCTGAATGATGAGAGCCGCATTGTCCATGCCAGGGGAAGCATAAATTGAAACATCCGGGGCAACACCTGGACCTCGCTGATTGGCAATTTTTTGTTGTAAATTGCCTTTCGGGAAGTTTCTTGGGGCATGGCCATTGTTACGTGGGAAACACAAAGAATTGGTGTCATCCGCTAGATTATTTTGTCCTACGGTTAACTCTTTATTGGTGCTGGGATAGACAATTTGCAAAGGATTGGGCACTGGAACTATCTGGCCATTCGACTGACTTGAGGAAGCTCAGTTATTCACATATTGGTTTTGTTGATATGGGGGTCTATTCCCTTGGAAGTTTTGCTGGAAGGGAGGTCTAGCAGGGGGAATTTGGGATCTTTTTCAAATTAATGATTTCATTTGAGAAAGATCTCAACAAATTTTTCATATCATTGACTTCCACAACCAGAGATGAAGGGGAAGACATGCTTGCTTGTTGGGATCTGGGATACACATACAACTAGGCACGACCTGCTCAAGAACTTGATTTGATAACTCAGGGAAGACCGACATGAGCGGTTGTGGTGCAAGCTTTCCAGCATCAATTAAATTATTTTCTGCTCGGACCGCCAAGTCATACGCATCTGGGAGAGTATTTCCTTTGAGAGAGTGAATCATCACAAATATATCTGAATTGAAGGCTTTCAGATAAAAAACAAATGCCATATCTACGGGAGGATGAGCGGATAACAATATCCTCTGCCAGGTTCTCTGAAACCTCATATTAAATTATGTCACCGCTTCCTGAGGAGCCCTTTTGATGGTAACCAGTTGCTACATTAGAGATGATCTATCAACCTTATCGGAAAATCTCTCAAAGAAGCGATCACTCAGCTGGTCCCAATCGGTTATAGAGTTTGGAGCAAGAGATCTATACCAATCTAAAGCTCTTCCTTTGAATGAAGCTGCAAGCAGTCTCAGAGCCACATTTTGCTCTGTAATGTTATGGACAGTGCAAACATCGACCACATCTTGTAGATGTTCCCTCGACATCTTGGAACATTCTCCTGTGAATTTAGGGACATCTTTTAGCGCGGAGGTAGGAATTGGCCCCCATACTGCAGGTGGAATGGGAGGAATGAGAGGACTACTGTTATTCCAACTCACACAATTTCTACGAGGAACTTGAGCCATTACTATGGGGATAGGTATCGCAGGGATAACAGATGGACTCTGAGAAGAAGTAGTTGCGATCAGATGAATGCTTACCAAGGGTGGTAGAAACAAACTAGGATTTGAAGCTGTTTGACTCCTGGTAACAGGTCTATGGCTCATAAACTTGCTTAGGCTTGTTCAAAATTATGTCCCACCGAGCGTGCCAGAAAAAGAACTATTGACTACTAATTTTACATTAAACGCTAACAACCTTATGGGAAATTCAGTGACGAGGGACCTTTTGCACGAGAGTCATTGAATAACCTTTGGGTTTAAGAAGTCGTCTCTTCATACAATTTGGGGAGAAAAGGGGGAGGAGAAAACTAAAAAAAAATGCTACACTACTTAGGCGATATGCTAGAATATTTTTAGGATACTAGCAGCATAGAAAACCCAGATACATGCAGTTTTGAGGCCCATTCAACAACCTACATGCTCAACACTATTAGAGAAGATAATTTAACTAAACTCATTCAACATAATATGATATTCACCATTCATCCAATAGATAACAAGTCTTAAAACATAGTTTAATCCGTAGAGTCTCATAACATATATCATAGAAGTTACTAAATTGAATACAACACAAAAGTTAGTTTATTAAGCTTCAAATAAAACAACCACATAGGTCATAGGCACAATCTGATATGTCTATCATTCACCCAATTCAATTAACATAAAGGCTTTTTCAATGAGCCAAAGTCTAATCCATTCTCATGAAAGTCTAAACCCTTAAAAAAGCAGAAAGAAGGCCTATAAATAACCCTCGACCTTCAACAAACAACACGAAAGCATCAGAAAAAATCCTAGCAACCGCTTCCAATCAAGAATCTCCCTACGTGGCACTCATAGAGATGCAAGCAAGAGAAAACGACCTTTAATGTTGTTATTCCAACCGCATCATGGTGACCCCTACACCTGCCAAACAAGAAAATCACGATGCAAACAACATTCTGGTTCACGAATCATCAAAGAAGACATGCGACAACTTGGGGGAGACCCGAAGTCGAATGCAAAAAGGGAACTAGAACATGCAACGCGGAGGCACGAAGTGTTGCTGCCAGCATACGAAAGATGGTGGGGTTGGAAAACATATGCCATAGAAAAAAGATCCATGCCACGCGGCGGCTCTGCGTCCTCTCAACACTGAGCGAGAAAAATGAGCCGCTTAAAGCAACATCGAGACACCACTTGGCACACACGCGAGTGATCAGGAGAGCAGGCCAAAAATTAAAGGAAGGAGCCGAAACTTTACCAAAATGCCGCACACGAACCACTCCGAAAGAATATTAACATTTACCTTCCCTAAAAATATGGGAGATAAAAACATTATCAAAGGAACTAATGAGGGAAAGAGAGTCATTAATCAAACTCTCAATAGACTAGCTAGGCTTATAGATTTTCTTCAAGCACTAGATGATGTTGAGGGAATCTCCTTCTACCCAAACATTCTTAAACCCTTGTGAATGAGCAACTTTAATGGAGTTATAAGCAACAACCTCTTCAACTAGGTGATTGGTTTGGTTTCCCAGAGGGAGTGCCACCACTAAATGAAACTTACCAAATTCATCTCTCAACACCCTCCCACAACCAATAGGCCTTAAATTACCCTTGGTCATCCCATAGACTCTTTGGATTGTTAATCTTAATATCAAAATTATATATATAACCACACTCTCCTATCAAATTGATAGTCTCCTCTCCAACAACATAGTCTATTGTACAAAAGCTTAGACCGAATATTTCTTCAACTAAAACTCTACAACAACCTTAAACATTTTGATAAGAACTTGATGCATTACGTCTCTTGTTAAAATTAGGATTTAGTGAAATAAAAAAAAAACAAAAAAAACCAATTTAAATACCAAAATGACATACCTTAAAGATAAAACGAAACATAAAATTAGTGAAAAACATAGCACTCAAATTTCTCCTCCTATCACCTACTAAGATATCAACTTTCAGCCTTAATAAAATACTCATATAATGAAAATAGTTGCAACAGATGGTACCCCACACACGGCACAAAAACCTAGAAGCCACGTTAAAGCCCGGGAGCATAACACTCGGGGACAGATAAATAACATAAAATATTAGCACTTTGCATATAAACTATACTTAATCTGGTGATTATCTCATGCAATTTGTCCTCCAGGAATGAGCATCATATCTGCATATTCCGCAAATCGAAAGGTGCATAAACTTCTGGGGAGCATTTATTTATTTATCCTTCTGACTGGGTTCCCCGTTGCTTTACGAAAAGGCAAATACTTTCAATAATCTCATCTCGTGAATAAAATCAGGCCTCCACTTTTTTAATGCAACTAACGTTATGATAAACGCGTTAATTTTCCTTCTCGTTCTGCTATAAAAATGCACTGTAAACTTTTTTCCTGGTATTCAAATTTTATGATTTGATAAATTCTAATCAATTATAATTTCCTAGTTATATTTGTTCGGATGATTTGTTGCTTGTTTGTTCTATTCCGAGGGACAGCGGAGAGAGAATCTGTAGTAGTATCATTTTGGCCCAGTAGGCACAACTGGGCAGCATGGGATCTCCACAGAACAGTAGGTGGATGTCCTTTCTAGAAGACAATTTGTTGGAGGTCGTGGGTCAGCCGGCTAGTTCGTTCTTATGGCCCATCAATGACCACCAAGATTGCAGGTAGGCCTAACGATCTCCATTTTTCAAAGCATTTATTTGTTTTGAGTGAATGCTGGATTATGTCAGTTGAATTATGTTTGGGGGGTTTTCTTTTATGTCGTGATTTCGTTTTTTAAATGACATTTGCTGCTAAAGAACGAAATTTGTTTTCTGTACCTGTTGAGTTGGAAGAAATGGATATTAGCTTAGATTTGTTTTCATGGTTGCTCGCTTGGTTTTGATTTTTATGTTTGAGATTTTAGTTCCAGTTACTGGAATCACAGTGTGCATCCATTGATTTGGAAATAATGCTTTTCTTTTCCTGTATTTATCGTACTGGAAAGAATGGTAATAAGCCTCGATGAATTATTTTTTGGGTATTGCTCATTAGGGTTGTACTTTAAGTTTGGGATGTTAGTTCTTTTTTTCTTTTTTTTCAAGCTTGGGATATCAGTTTTTTTTTTAATATAATTTTGGGATATTAGTTACATGACTGGAGTTTTATGTATTTATTTGGAAAGAATGAAATTTCTTTTTCTTATGCATTGATTTTTAAGGAATTGTAACTAGCTAGCCTAATTGATTTAGGCTGAGGCTATTTTGGTTCCAAAAATGTCCCACTACATTGCCGTACACCCAAAAAAACCTTCCTGTTATACACAGGGGCAGCAGCCGCAGCGCTTCTGTCGAGCCCCACAGCCATTCTGAGCCTATTCTACAATTTTCTGTCTGCATTGCATAATACGAAGGTTTTGCATCGTACAACATCATGGTTTTGGAGCCAGTTTAGCCACGCCCATTGATTTATGTCAGTGGGCGTTTCACATTGGGGTTGTATTTTAGATGTACAGGAATATTTTTTCTCCATTTGTTTCGAAAGAATGGTTTTCATTTTTCTTAAGCGACTGATTTGGAAGAAATGATTAAGAGTAGAATTGAAGAGAGTTTTTAACATCAACGAGGCCAAACACAACTTTAGGGATAGCTGACCCAGTCATTTTATTGCCTGTTATCATAAATCATAACTTGCTGTAACATTTATGAGCTCTTATCTACTGGTTTTTTCAACCCTTCAGCCATTTTTAAACTGTGAGGTTAGAATTTTTTGTTCGTGACACAATAGAATTCAGATTTTAAATGTTTCCACAACTCAGCTATTAGATTTTCAGTCTATCATCAGACTTTCTATACTAAAAGATTACGACTAATGTCACAATTTGGAAAAATGCATTTCCAGTCAACACTTATCTCCATAAATGTATATACTATATCTGTACATAAACTGCATATAAACAAGCCAAAAAACTGCCTTCATCAAACACGTTTAATTTTTCATTGTGATCGAGTTGGAAGAGGAAATTAATTGGAGGGGTTGCTACCTGAAATCCATGAATAGCTTGATGAGGATCCCCAACTAAAAAAAGCTCTTTATACCCATAACTAATACGATTGCTTTTCATCCAACATTGTTCTATTGATATCCTGAAAGTCATCTAAGACAATATGAGTATACATAGGCAAATCATTGAAAATCAAGTTTCTTGTTAGATTTTAACCATTCTTGATATATATGTATTCCATATCTTCTTTCACTTAACTTGTCAAATTTCAAAGGATCAATTACGGTAAACTTACCGTTTCTCCAACTATTAATCTGCTGTAGTTTAAAACTTTAATCAATTTTAAAGTTTTGGCACAGGTTCGAGAAATGAAGAATTCTTGGGTAAAAATCAGAAAAGGAACTAATAAACTAAAGTTTCAGAGAAAACATACCATCCGTACAATAGGTTGAAGCAGTCTAGGCCTAATTGTAAGCGAAAGTATATATTGACAAACAAACGTGGTCTCAATGTCAACAACAATGCATTTGGCATCAATCTAATTATTCACCTAAAAAGCCTGCTTGGTTAGGTTACCTTTGTTCATCAGATGTTTGCAAGAATTGAAGCACACACAGACTGAACTGGTTACCTTGAACTGACCTAGTGCACTAGCATATCAGAAATGGATTAATTCAGTTTGTTCGGATTCAATTTTTTTAATTGTGGATGACACATAATAATAAACACAAAAGTATGCTGAGTGGCACAAAGAAAACTCATCTAGAACCTACTTACGGTACAACACTTAAATGTACCTAAAGGCAACAAGATGTGCAGCTCGGAGCAAACAGAAGTGGTTTCACTTAGTATGCACCCCCCCCTCCCCCAATTGAAAAGCCACATATGCATGTACCCATACATATACAGCTTAAACATAAAAATTAAAATGCACCTCAGATACTATAAATACAAACTGACCTGGTTATCTTCAACTGGCATAGTGCCCCAACATATCAAAAATGGATTGATCTAGTTTGTTAGGATTCTAGCCTTTTAAACTGTTCAAAACTTAATATATACCCAAAGGCAGCAAGATGTGCAGCTTTGAGCAAACAGAAACGGTTTTACTTTTGATCCCCCTCCAGCAAAGAAGCCACACATGCATGCACCCATACATGTACTGACTAAACATAAAAGGCACCCCTAGATGGTACAAACGTCAAAATAGAAGTTCTGATAACAGAGGCAATGATGACTGACTTCTAAATTGAACAACATAAATTTAACTTTACAATTATTGAGGAAACACTTATCCTTTGACCAATTGAATCTCTGAAATTTCTTCACAAAAAGAAATGTTCTAGGCACGCTTTAGAAGTATAGAACACTCACAGATCACAACCAAAATTTAAGGCTTCTCATATAATTGAGATATCCCTATACCATATACCAATTTAGTAGAAAGCTTCAGAAAGCGATTCTCCATGTTGCCACGTGAGCTATCTCATACCATCCAGTAATAACATCAATTAGCAATACCATACTTCCTTCGCGATCCATCTTTCCTTGTGGTTATTAACATTGTGATGTCCTCTTTCTTTTGATGGCAATTAATCTTCATGTTGCATATCTTTTTGGTGAAGTATACATCAACTAAACCAGAAACCAGTTATAATGTTACAAGACGAATACATGTGCCATTCCATTATCCAACCTTATGATTGATATTAAGAGTCTTGCTCAACAACTACAATGATGACTGACTTCTAAATTGAACAACATAAATTTAACTTTACAATTATCGAGGAAACACTTATCCTCTAGAACAATTGAATCTCTGGAATTTCTTCACAAAAAGAAATGTTCTAGGCACTCTTTAGGAGCATAGAATACTCACAGATGATATAAACACAAACTGACCTGGTTATCTTCAACTGACATATTTCCCTAACATATCAAAAATGGATTGATCTAGTTTGTTAGGATTCTAAGCTTTTAAACCAAGGTTACCAGGAGACGGGGGTACTTGGAGACTCTGGAGACTAGTACCGGTATTGGTACGACTAATTTTGAAAAATAGGAGACGGGTACTTGGAGACGCCAATTGTTTTTGATATATAATATTTAATAATTTCCAAAACATATCATGACAGGGAACTTTGAAAACAAGAACAGTGGTAAAGTTTAACATTAACTTTAAAATTGAACAAAAATTGAAATTAAAATTGCTTATATTGCTGATACCATTGCCCGTCTAAATTTTTTAGTGAAAGTAAGGTAATATAGATGTTGAGCACACTCAATATTGTCGGCTAAATAGTAAAGACAATTTCTCTTTAGACTATTACAATGATAAGAAATCAGTCCTCTCAAAAAGTCTACAGTGTCAATAGATCCGATCACTATAACTTTGCATGGATTTTTGTCTTCCTATGAAATAGTTTTCTTGTTAGTCATTTCCCTATGACTTTACTTTGTTGCAAGCTCATCTTATTTGTTTTCTTTATTTTTTTTGCCTTTTTACTACGTTTTGCCCTAAGTTTTCTAGGAGACGTCAATTTTTAGTTGGGAGACTTCGGAGACGGTAGCCAAAAGGACCTTATGTGTCAAGAAGTTTCCGGAGAAGTATCCGATTCTGGAGATGCGTCTCCGGTACTGGTACGGGTCTCTAGGGGTAGGAGACGGGTCTCCTGGTAACTATGTTTTAAACTGTTCAAAATTTATATATACCCAAAGGCAACAAGATTGTGCAGCTTTGAGCAAACAGAAACGGTTTTACTTTTGATCCCCCTCCAGCAAAGAAGCCACACATGCATGCACCCATACATGTACCGACTAAACATAAAAGACACCCCTAGATGTTACAAACGTCAAAACAGAAGTTCTGATAACAGAGGCAATGATGACTGACTTTGAACAACATAAATTTAACTTTACAATTATCGAGGAAACACTTATCGTCTAGAACAATTGAATCTCTGAAATTTCTTCACAAAAAGAAATGTTCTAGGCACTCTTTAGGAGCATAGAATACTCACAGATCACAACCAAAATTTAAGGCCTCCCATGTAATTGAGATATCCCTATACCATATACCAATTTAGTAGAAAGCTTCAGAAAGGAATTCTCCATGTTGCCACGTGAGCAATCTCTTACCATCCAGTAATAACGTCACTTAGCAATACCATACTTCACAATCCATCTTTCCTTGTGGTTATTAACATTGCGATGTCCTCTTTCTTTTGATGGCAATTAATCTTCATGTTGCATATCTTTTTGGTGAAGTATTATACATCAACTAAACCAGAAACCAGTTATAATTTTACAAAACGAATACATGTGCCATTCCATTATCCAACCTTATGATTGATAGTAAGAGTCTTGCTCAACAACTATAACTCTTTCAAGAGACTAGTAAAAACTATCCTGTCAAGAGATATGAGTAGAATTAACCTATTGGGATTAGGCCTATATAAGAATGCGATTGAAAAGGCAAACAAATTTGTTTTTCATTAAATTACCAGACAGTGAAACAAGAAACCCCAACAAAAAACAACCTAAGCATGCAATACCCAGAGATAAAATTCAGGCAAACCAAATCACCATAACTCCCAAATCAATGGAGATAGAGAATGGGAAATCATTCATTCCAAATCAATGGTTACAGGGAATGGAAGATCATTCTTTCCAAATCAATAGATAGTAGAAAGCCCAACCAAGAAATACACAACTATGCCTAATCTTAATCTTAAAATGCAAAGCTTAATGATATTCAAGCCACATGGATGCTTTAACAGCGTTGTAGCTAGAAAATAAGTGAAATGACAATTGGACGAGTAATGCCAATTGTATGCTGCTATGCCCTAGTTTATTGATTACAGATTCTATAGTTTCTTATTTGTGTTTGCCCTGTTGATTAATGTTTTTCCTTGCAGTTGAAGTAGAAAAACAAAGATAATTTACATATAAAGAAAAACTCTTTAATTTTTGGAATGCCCTGTGGCTGTTGAACAGTCGCTTGAATAGTCACAAAAATTGTATTAGCTAAGAAGGGATGATACAAGGCACACAAATGAGCATATTTATTGAGTCTATACTATGACCATGATCACATTTTTCCCTTTTGAATTGGGTAAACTAATGATGAAGCTCATGGTGTAGAAGGGTTGGAGTTCTAACTATCTCACGTTTGTTTGGTTGGCACACCAAACATCCAGTGACAAATTTCTTTACATCGCCCTTGAGATAATCCTAAAAGAATATTGTTTATCAAGTTGATGTGCTTTTGAGAACCTTGAATGTCCACTCAATGGAGATGCATGAAGTTCTCCCAACAACATATTATTGAGAAGTGAGTTTTGACAAAGAAGTAAATTATCTTTGTACCATAAGTTTCCTCTCCAAAGATTTTGTTTTGATGCGCTATGATTTTGTTGCACTATTCTCCTTCCCTTCTAATATATAATATCAAAGTCATACACCAATATCTTTGTAACCCATTTTTGTTGCTTCCATGAAGAAAGCTTTTGTTGTAAAAAGTATTTGAGACTGTCATGATCTGTTTTGACTTTAACATGTCTTCCCATCAAATAATCTGCTATTTCTTGATTGTACAAAGAATTGCTAACATTTCCTTTTGATGAATGGGCTGGGTGATGTTCTGACCTGTGAGTTGTCAACTTACAATGCTCTAGGTATCTCTTCTTGCATTAGCACTGCCCCGATACCATGCCTCAAAGCTTTACATTCCACAATGAATGTCTTTGTAAAATCAAGAGTAGCTAAAATTAGAGTTGTGTACATAGCTCTCTTGAGTTGTTCAAAGGCTTGTGTGGCCTCCTCATTCCAGTGCATTGCATCCTTTTGCAATAATTTTGTTAAGTGGAGCAGCTACACAATCATAGCTCTTGATAGATCTTCTATAGTAGGTTGTAAGATGTTTAAATTCTTGTAATTCCTTCAGTGTTGCAGGAACCTTCTAGTTGAGCACTGCCTTGATCTTATTGGGATCCATTTTTGCACCTACATATGAAACTATATGACCCAAATATCTCACCTTTGTTACATTAAATGAGCATTTTGAGGGTTTGGCAAAAAGTTTCTATTTCATAAGTTGCAACACTAGATCTACATGTTGAAGATGTTCATCTCAAGGATTGCTTAATGATATTATCACCAAAGAAAAGTAGTACAAATTTCAGTAGAAATAACTTGAATAAGAATTCATTAGAATTTGAAATGTGGACAAAGCATTTGCAAGACCAAAGGGCATGACCAAAAATTCATCACAACCTTCATGCATGTGAAGTGTAGCTTTTGGAATGTCTTCTTCTCTAATTTTGATTTGATGATAACCAAATTGGAGATCCAATTTAGTAAAAAACATCATCCCATTTTACTCATCCAGCAAATCATCTATGACAGGAATAGTCAACTTATCTTTAAAAGCGAGCTTATTAAGTTTGTGGTAATTTAGACACATGCATCCGTTGTTATTCTTTTTGCAAACCATCACCACTGGGGAAGAGTGGGCACTTTGACTATGTTGAATGATCTTGACCTCTAGCATTTCTTGGACAATGTGTAGACACATAAAATTTGTCATCTTAATCTCGGGTGGGTCGACTTCATTTTCATGCATTATTCCATCAAATATTATCCATTAAATATTATTATTTATCCATCATTAATTCATTAATATTATTGTATATCATCAATATTATCTATATTATCATTTATCCATTATTATCAATCAATCAAATGGCTTCTTGAAATCTCAACGCCCCTGCATCAATCAACCAATCAATCATTGGATCACTTTATCTTGTGCTAGCATCAATCCCTATCAGCTTACTCAGCTTATCAACCAGGCTATACTATTCATTTCCATCAATTGTTCAGTTACACCTCATCAATTGTGCATTTCCATCAAATGTACATCTCAATTTAATCACTTGCGCAATATCAATCATCCAATCTCCTTTTCATAATCTATCGAGAGATGGATCTCCATCAATCTGTTCAATCAATCTCTCGAGGGGGCATAACAAATCAATCATCACCCTTACTAGGACATCTCTGGGGCATATATCAGTTGATCATTTTCTTTGAAACAACGTGACAGGTTGCATTGTCTCAAAGAGAGGCAAAATGTAGAAACATAAAATTTGTCATCTTAATTTCGGGTAGGTCGACTTCATTTTCATGCATTATTCCATCAAATATTATCCATTAAATATTATTATTTATCCATCATTAATTCATTAATATTATTATATATCATCAATAATATCTATATTATCATTTATCCATTATTAATATTATTATTATTATCTCATTTTCCATTTATCATTTAATAATATTATTAATCTATCAATCTATCATCTATATATTTAATAATAATATCTTATTTTTACAAATACACGCATAAGCATATACACTTCATTTATGCTTTCTCCTCTACCCATTTTCATCCACCCTATGCATGTGGGATTAAAACTTTCAAGCCCTATTCTTTATCCCACATTCATCCCATAATCTAGATCCACCTGAGGATGCTGATTTAAGCAGAGCCCCTCTCCCATTTTTGGGATCCATGACTTTGCATTCAAAATCTATTGTCTTGGCATTTTGAGCATCCATTCGTTGTTTATGCATTCTTGAGCACTCTTAGCATCCATTAGCTAGTTTTCATCTTGCATATCTTGATCTTGTTATCTTTATTTTGTTTATCTTTCATCTTAAATCTCCAATAAGTCATAGCCTCTTGTGCATAGTGCTTTGAGAGCAAAAATCTTAAAAACACAAAACCTTGATTTAAGGAGTGCAATGGAGTAGATTTTTGTAGCATGCATGTGTTTCTAGTTTTGATTTTTTGTTTGCATGTGTGTTATTTGCAGGTGGATCTTCTCTCATAAGATCTCAGATAGATTTTCTCACCCATACAATGAACTGAATCTCACTCATTTGTACAGATGGGCAGTGGTATGGCTTGATTTTGGATGCTTGACTTCTTTGAATAAGCTGGAAAGCATGGCCATGATCTCTTCTTGGGGGAAGACTCTTTGGTATATCTCCAAATACCATTGAATGCTTGTCAAATATAACTTGAGGAACTGATGGTGGAGCTGTTGCAAGTTGTTGGATCTCTAATGAATACAATTAACCCTTTAAACTCTGTCATCTAGTGGGAACTTACCATTTGAGGAGATTTTGCTTCTGAAGTTCAAAATATTGGCCATCAAAGTGAAATCGTATGAAAATCTCTTGAAAATTCATCTCAATAGTGTTTTAACTTAGTGAACCGTTGTACTTGCAAAACCATGTATTCTCTACCCTCAGGCATTTTAAACATGGTGCTCTCAAATTGTTTATCACCTTTAAATATCTTGATGTTGTGGCACTTACCAAAACGACCAGGTTCCATCATCAGCTAGCATGACTTGAAATTCGGGATCTGGGTAAATGAAGCAATTTAGATATGTTGCTAATTTGTTGCCTATACATACCTTTTGGTTGTTGCTGGTCAATCTTAGGAAACTTTATGAGACTGTTAAGATGTGGACAAAATAGAGAAACTAATACCCTGTAAACAAAACAAAATCTTGAGATCAACCTGAAAAGTTATTTCTTTGATGTAGTAGCATCTGCCTACGCGTGGCAAAATGGGAGCAACAAAAACAGGATATGGACATTCATTGAATGTTAATATGAGGGGTCATTCTTTGACTGCTGGAAATGAAGAGCTAGAAACCAATGCATGAATATGGAAGTGTTGATGTGTTTTTTATGACAGCGTCGAACACAGAATAAAGTTACCAACAGTCACCTTACTCTCTCTTGATCAAAATTAGTCCGTATGCTAAGATTGCACAAAAAGTTCAAATGGCTAACTCCAAGGTTTCCTTCAGTGCGTGGACGTGACTCAGTTGATTGATGGGTTTGTTGTTAACCCAAGGGGTCTTACGTATTCAATTGAAGAGGATAACAAACTCATGCAAGTTCAAGGATTTCTATGTGAATGATTTGGAATGAAAGCCCTATTTTTTGGATTTTTGGATTTTCGAAATATGCTGAAAGTAAATGAGAGTAGGGTAGAGAGAACTATGCTAAGTCTAATCTAATCCTAAGAACAAGAGACAGGATCACTCATGCAAAATCAAACCACGCTTCGCTTCGCCAACAAAGCACAACTACGCGAAGGCGGTGCAATCTTCAAAGGGTGTGTAGAGGTTATTCAGATCACCAATGTAGACCATCAAATCGAACAATCTCCACTGATAATCGAAGTTAAGCATACACACATAACAAAGGGCTCAGGCTAACTTTGCATAGTATGCAACAATCAGCTGCACACCAAAAGTATGAGCTCGGACTCTGCAACAAGTAATCCTATCAAATCCAGTTCTTCTAACAACATTAAAGCAAATCTAATCTATGAAGAGAGCAAGACCATGCAGATTGCTAAAATAGAACAAGAATACACCATCAAAATCGAACAATGTATTAAGTTGGCTACTTCAACAATCCTGATGCAACAATCTCAAATAATAATCTCTCCCCTCTTACAAATGAGGGGGGTCACCCCTTTATATAGGCCTCAGGCCATGCAAACCCTAATTAGGGTTTCACCCTAGAAGATTCCCCACTCAAGATGCAACAAGGTGGGAATCAGTAATAAATACATACAATTATTCCAAAAGCCCAAAAATGGTGCCCATTAGTGCATTAAATGCACCCCATTACATCGAACATGCTCAAAATACAATAAACATTCCCATGCAAGAAATAAATGCCCACCATTCCTCATGCGACGACGACATGCACAGAGAATCCGTCATAGAATCATTAATAAGGCGGCAGCATGCAAGAAGATTCCTCATGCATTCAACATGCATTGATCGGACCACCACTTAGTCAAAAACATTCCAACAGTAAATATGCCACCATTATTCAACTAAAAGATTCTCATCCAAGAATGGACGACCATTATCTTGTTCATTTATGGCATATGCAATGAATTTGCTGATGACTGCTTCCAGCTCTCCGATGGAGACACTTGGCACATTTTCAGTATCGAATTCCATCAAGGCAATTTCTTCCTTGCTCTTGGAAAAGAAGCTTTCCCATTCCATCATGATTTTCTGTGTCTTCTTCATTATACTGGAAAATGAAGAAACATTTGCAAAATGTTCCTTAGGGAATGAACCTATGAAGAAGAACTCGTGCAACTGAGATTTCAAGGAGTTCATTGTTATTCCACTATCATTGAGTTTCCTTGCGAACAATGCCTCAATTGGATTGATGATTTCCTCCTGCACCCCTCTGATCGAGTGCTTCAAAGTTAAAGACTCCATGCTGAATTTATCGAAGGTGTTCTTTCCTGAGCAAATGACGCAGAACCATTGGGGAAAGTCATAAACCTCGTTCTCCTGAATTACTTTCCCATCAATTAGAATTTGCCTTGGAATCTTTGTCAGAGCCTTGAGGTGCGGAATGGTTAAGTCCTGGTATACGTGCACATCTTCCCACAATCCTTCCGGTGTCTCCAATCTTCTCAGGAAGGCTACGAACTTTGAATGAAGATGAGCCAGGTCTTCGATGAATTTTCCGGCTTCAGTGTAAACATCTTCTATCCATTCCTTAGAATTCTGTGCCATTGCTCTAATTACTTCCGCATCATCAACAAGTTCCTTAGGAAGGGAAGGAGGAGGAATGAATGAAGGACCTGCCTCCCTGAGTGGCCTTTTAAAACTTTTGATTTACTCGTATAGAGCTCTATTTTCTTCCCTCAGCCTCTTACACTTCGTCTTTGATTTCAGCATCTTTTCCTTCATGGCCAAGGAAGATTCTTCGAAGTCTCCAATTACTTGTCCTGTGGAAGTAGGACCAAGATCAACCTGTCTGATAACATAATCCTCCTGCCTGATTTCGTTCTTGTCTTTATCCACTGTAGGCTCAACAATGTGTAGGGTTCGGGATCCAGACTCATCCCTCACAACCTTAGAAAATTTCCAGGGAGCCTTCCTTTCTGTTGGTTGATCCATCTTTTTCAACAATTCTTCTAATTCCCGAGCTGGATCAATTTCTTTTTCTGGTTTCTTCCTCAGCCTTCCTATCAACCAATCTGGAGTGGGAATGGAGTGACCATGGACTTCCGCGTGCCCCTGCTCCTGTGATTCTTCTTCCATTTCGCCAAGGATGACTCCCATGAAGCTATCCTGACGAGTCTCTTCCTGGTGTGGAGAACTTTCTTGTCTTTGACGTCTTGGCTGATTGGGTCCGTGTGAAGCGTTAACGCTGAGTATATTTGGTGCTGGAGTATTTTCTGGAGGTGGACCCGCTAGATGTGCAAACATCTCTACTTCCTGTACACTCGAGGAACTTGCCGGTGAATGCTCCCTCTCTATCCTTGCTCTCTTTTGCGGAGGTTCTTCCTGTTGCACCTCTTGTTGAACTTCTTGTGGAACTTCTTGCTGGATATCTTTCTTCCTTGCCGTCCTTGGTTTCTTTGGGGCACTTTTCCCTTTATCAATCCGGATTTCCCCTCCTGCCTGGCCCTGTGAAGAACCTTCGGTTGCTTCACTGTGGGAATCTAGACTTCCCATTAGCTGATATGTTAAATGAACATTTCCTTCCGCCAACTTCCTTATCTGTCGGTCAACCTAGTGCTTAGTGAATTTCAGCACCGGTCTAGCCAGGACATTCAAATCATCAATTTCGGGCTTTGACCAGTTTGGCAACTGAATGGGCTGATCTTTCACTCTCAAATTCAGGTTGCACCAAGTCTGAATCCTCTTTCACCTGATCCGACACCTAGTAAATTTCACTTATCCTGATGGTGTCAAGGGGCAATCTGGAATGCATTTTCCTCCGGACCTCACTTGGCGGTAAGGATCATACCGGGCCCTGGATGTATAAAATGGCAGGCGATAGAATGCCAACTCCTCTGCTGCACTCTTAGCTGCTTCCAAACCTGGGCACATTTCCATGAAGTCACCTAAAACAATTGGGAATTCAATAGACTGCTTCTTCTTCTTCTTCTTCTTCTTCTGTAATTGATCATAAGTTGTTAACTGTCTCATG
The DNA here is from genome assembly GCF_030272615.1 of Cryptomeria japonica. Taxonomy (NCBI): domain Eukaryota; kingdom Viridiplantae; phylum Streptophyta; class Pinopsida; order Cupressales; family Cupressaceae; genus Cryptomeria; species Cryptomeria japonica. Next base: position 344,371,160 of record NC_081405.1, on the reverse strand, counting down.
AGTTCTAGCAATATGAGCTTGTCTGATGGATACCTCGGCAACTTGTATGACTGGAATGAAAATCCTCACGTCCTGATGTAGATGAATCTAGGAAATTGTAAGAACGTGGCTCCATACCTCTGGACCAAGGCTCTTGCTTGCAGCGACACCCTTACGTGCAACTGCTTCTGCATAAGCCGTGTCAAGTACATAGTGAAGGTGTCATTTGCCAGCCTGTAAGAACTAACATTGTGAAGATGCAGTTGGGGATAACACATGCACTTTCAGCTGTGCTGGTCCGCAACCCATGATTCCACTTTTGGCAGACCATCAAATCCTCCCCTTCGCGCAAGCATATAGATTAGGTAGGAGCTCATGAAGAAGGATTGAGACTTTGTCTCTTTTAAGTTTTTTAGCTGTTCATGCAAGTAATGACAAACAATCTGGCCCAGTTAACTAGCCCATTTGTATTCATGATCTCGCCTATGTAGAAGAACATCCATGTTTCAAAGTTCACAGAATGTGAACACCTCATTACTCTGCTCAACATCATTATCAGGTCCACATATTCATGCTTGAACTCAAAGATAGTGAGTCTTTGGCATTTTGGAGGCATGCATCCTAGGCTTTAGCAACCACTGTTTATTAATCAAGTCAGCACACCTGGCAGGACCTGCTTCATATACTGTTTTAGCTCTGCTGCTGGTCCTGTATGTCATGGAATAGTGTGAAAGAATTCCGAAAGCCTCACCAATTGACTCTGGAGTCAATGTCGCTAGCAGCTTGCCATCTGACGTTGAAATTGTCTTCCGCTCCGGATTATAATGCTTTGCACACTCCAAAATCAAGTCTGGATACTGAATAGTAGGAAGAAAACCAACTGCCGCAACAATTCCGCTCTTGACAAATTTGACAGCTGTTGGTGACGGACTATGCCCTGCTGTCTCGAACATTCTGATCTTGAACGCAACCAGATTGAATGTGCCCAAATTTGTATCGCTGATTTCTTTCCATCTAGAATTCATCTGGGAACGAGGAAGGAAACCTTTCATCTCCGCCTTGATCAATGCTTGCTTGCCTGGTGAGGGTAGCTGTCTTGCTTGATTCCGCCATCCTGAAAAGCACCTTGGAAATGATGAAAAATCGACTAAGTATGACCTCTCTTAACTTCTCCAATTCTTCTTTCTTGAATCCTGCATGTGAGAAATGAAATGCCTCTCCATGCTTATATAGAATTCTTCAAATCATACTGCTAATTTAGGAGGCATCAATTTAGCAATTGAATTTATTATGCATCATACTTTCCCAATCACTGCGCCATGCAAAAGAAACTTCCCTTGTGAGTGAGTTCTAATTTAGAAGTTTCACTTAATGCACTAAGTTATGCGTCATACTTGGAAGATTCCCTTCGCCAACTCATTAACTTTCCATTCTTTCAAATTTCGGAGGGAAATTGACAGATTCTTCAAGATTTACTTGATTTTCCATTCTAACTTGTCCTTTTCTGCTTTGGAAGGAATTTTCATGTTTTTTCAACATCCCCTATCTTTTAGGGATCTTCCTAAAATTTAGGAGCCGGGTCCATTGGATAGAGAAATCCCTCACGATTTCGAATCTATAAAAATTTATAGATTCTAATAAGATTCGGTGTCTAAAAATGGAAAATTCAAAAATTTTCACGAGGGGATTTTTACTTTTCATTCCTCCTTGACCCTTGGACTTTCATGCCTTAGACAAATTTCTTCAGTTTTTAATCCTGAGCATGGAATTCATTTTGCATGGTGGAATTCATCATTTCCATGCCTTAGTCATTCTGATATCTCTTTCATTAACCAAGGCGTTGATCCCTCCATTCCTTGGAATCTTGAATTTTCTCCATCTTCCACGCCTTGTGTGTTTTGGCGCCTTAATGAACCCTAGGGCACAATTTCTCCATGGAGGAGGAATTCATGGGTTTGGGCATTCTCCAAGGCATATCAACTTTAGCGCCCTCCCTTAGCTTGGGGTGGATTTTTGCACTGGCCAAGGAATCATTAACTCTCTGGGCATTCCAAGAGCTCTTCAATTTGGCGCCCTCCATAGTGTCTAAGTGCTATTTCACCTAGGAGAAGGAATTCACAATTTCTTCTTCCTTCCATGACCACTCCATTCTGGCGGCCTTCCAACTCCTAGGGCAGAATTCTTGCTTGTGGAGGAATTCATACTTCGTTTGGACTTTCCACCATCCCTTGGATTTGGCACCCTTTGACTTTCTTGGGTGGGATTTTGCCTTGGTCATGGAATTCATCATTTGTCCTGCTTTCCATGCCTTGTGTGTTTTAGCGCCCTCCTGAGGAGTAGGGCGGAATTTCATTATAGAGGAGGAATTTTGATTTTTTTGTGAATTCCAAGGCAACCTAAATTTAGCGCCCAATTCCATTTCATGGCGCTGTTTCACCCTGGGCATGGATTCTTGCAACTTTCCATCTCTCCATGCATGCTTCATTTTGGCGCCTGTACTTGGCTTGGGGCGGATTTTTGACTTGAAGAGGGAATTCCATCCTTTATTTGCTTCTTGCGGACTTAGGTGGATTTCAGAGCTTCTTTCGAATCAGGCCACCATATATGGATTTGGGGGTGATTTCTTGGATAGAGACAAATTTCTTGAGCTTTCCACCTCAGGAATGGGCTCCCAACACTTAACCATTTTCTGACTCTCCCTGTTTGCTTTCTGACTTTCCGGAATTAGAAGTAGTCGTGAATGCTTGATCTTCATCACCTTGCTTGAATGGTCCTGTTAGAACAAACTTTCCAAAAATAGAAACTTTTTAAAAATGTTAGTGTTAGACCCTAAAACAGGACGCATAATGACTTACTATAAATAGAAACTTACTAAAAATAGTAAGTTTGGTTTTTGGCAAATATAACATACATAAAAACTCAAGCATATAACGGCTAGTTAAAGAACATTAAATAACAGGAAAGCAAGTAACGGCTACTTACCCTTTTTTTTTAAAAAGAAAATAATGAACATGAAAGCTGATGCCATCATCAATGTTTTTTTTTATAATAAAAACAAAATTACAGTGCAAGAAGAAAAATATTCTTCATTGAACAAAATAAACATTAGTTCTTGGAAACATGAACAGAAAATACGTTTGCAACTAAATTCTATATAAAGGAAAAGATGAAGGGTTTAGAATGTACTTTTCATTTATTTTCTAGCAAACTTTCTCATCTTTAAATTCTTTCTGAATCTTGGAGGGGAAAAAGATATCACCAGGGTTTTATCCACCCATCTTTAGATCGTTTCCGATCCCCCTTGCTCACTTCTAACTGAAGTGGCCCGACCCTCTGTAAGGGTAAAGGAAAATGGTTACGTCAAGTCATGCTGGAACTAGTGTAAGATCCTACAGCCGTAATCAAATTAAACCCTATAGCTACCTGCTAACTCGTATAATTTCCTGACTATGACTGTATTCGGAATCTCAGAACTGACAAGCACTACATGCAGCTAGTGCACCTTGGCCAAGGATTTGTCTACAAGATTACATGTGGGCCAGTTCCACCCTATCCGACTTGCACTCTTAGGTTATTAACAAAAAATAGAAACAGTAACTCATAAGGATTCTTCCTAATTTACTGGTGAGGTTGACACTCTTTTCTGCATTAATTATATTCTCATTTTCTGAAATGCTGGAAACCAAAATCCCTACCGTACAGTAAATAAACAATAAAACACCAGTAGTAAGTTTCACCAAACGTCTCTTTCAAAACAATTATGTAGAAGAAGAAAGAAAGAAAGGAAGAAAGAGCTTTTGTTGAGCTGCTTAAGGAATTTATCTAGCAAGTTTTCCTCAGGAGAACACTACGCTAAACTGAAGAGCTCTTCGAGTCATTATCAATGCTTCATTGCAACAGTAATATGCTTCTTTACTGAAATTGAAAGTTGACAGAGAGACCACGTGCTTGTAATAAGAAGAATATTGCAACAGCTTGACTGGCTGAGAAGTTCTAGCTACTACGGTGGCTGGTATGCACTTTCTTCCACTACAGAGGAACCAGGAAATACAGTGCCTTCCCCTTCTGTTCCGTTAGTTCTCCCGTCCAGCCAAGAAGAATAGAGCTGAAGGAAGAAGAAGGAGAAGAAAGAAGTAAAATAAGAAAGAAGACCAAATTAATATCCCCCGCAAAGAATCGTTTTTCCTTTCCTAAATGCTCCGCCACCCTAATGTTTAACGGAGGAGTTGCACCAAATCTGCCATCTCCCGTCATGGTTCTGGAAAGCAATCTCCGCGTCCCAGGAAGAAAGAAAAGAAAATTTCGAACTCTTAAGTCATACCCCCAAAATTAATATGGTATCTCCTTCGAAAAGAATGAATGACTCCCCGATAAAGAGTATCGAATAATCTTGGTAATAAAACCTTATAACGCCAAACGAACTTATGTTATATAGAATTAAATTTTATGAGAAGCGTAAATAAGTTAAAGAGAAATCAAGATAACTAAGTCATTTTTTTTTAATAATTACATTAAGTTAATAATAAAGGTAAATAAATATTCCTTTTTAAAATCAATTTAAATTTAATAAATATTAAACCTTTATTAGAATCATTAAAACAATTGATCAAGATATATCAAAATATATATTTTAAACGTGAATATATACGGAGTCTACCTTCTCAAGTTGAAAACATTTCTAAATAAAGGTATTAATTTAGACAATATTAGAAGGTACATTTAATGATAATGCAATGCCAGTACCAAGGTTAAACAAACGAGCATGGAGCAAGTCGGAGACACTAACATACATATTTCCCATGGTCCTAGTAGGGAAACCTAGGTTGACAAGGTCACACTAACTGACACCAGGTAGTACATACCAGTCTTTGTATACCATACAATCATTGACTATAACCATCTCTCTTCCCTCTTTCCCGGTGATATCTTTTCCCCTTCTTCTTGGAGGCCAAGTCATTCTTGCATCCACTTGTCCAAACTAGAGTAGTTAGTCCGACATCTCGACAATTCAACCTTAATGTTTATATTCGTTAAATCAAAAGATGAGTTACAACATTACTTTACGTAAATGAAACATCACAACATTTCATATATTTATAATATTCAAAAATAAGAAATAAAGCAATTTCAACTAGGGCATCATTTAGGCTAAACCACTGTTTCTAGCATTCAATACCATTTAGGGCATCATTGTTAAATCAAATACCACTATTAGCAAAACCAAAATCTTGTAGGGCATCAAAATCATTGTTTCAGAAACCAGTATCCATCTAAGGCATCAACACAACTAAGTATCAAAATAAGAGTATATAGGAGGGGACGTGACAACAAAATGACGACATTCCGGGACTCGGTAAAATCCCTGAAAAATAGGAACTTTCTAAAAATAGGAAGTTGCTCCATTTTGGCTCAAATTTTACTGGGAGGTTCCTTGAAGGGTCCTGATTCCATTTGTATGTTTAGTTTTTCCAAAACCCTAAAAAAAACCCCAAAAATCTAGGACTAAAGGCAAAAACCCTAAAATTGACAAAACAGGCCCTAGACTTCACCAAAATCACTCAAACGAAAAGCAGATTTAATCAAATCGACCTCCAAACACTCGCAAAACCGAGAGACTAACGAGACTGCCACCAAAACCCACAAAAAAACCAAAACCAAACGACCAAAAGGGCCTAAAAGGTAGGGGGTCCCTATCTTGGATGGGGTGATGTGTGAGTAGGTCACAACAAGAAGGACTACGTGTCTATTGATTTTGGGAAAGTTATAATTTGAAGGAATGCATCACTCCTTAAAAGAGACATTATCACCATGCTTGAAAGATTCTGAAAATTCAGGTGTTATGCATAACGCTTTGAAAGTTTCTGTTTTGGGGTATGTTATAATGGGATATATATATTATTGGCATGCTCATAGAATTTAGAGAATCTTCCCAAGCACATATGATTAGCCACGTGCTGCTGCAGTTAGGTAGAAAAGCAATTGAAGGCAATTTAAGGAAGCATCAAGGATTGGTGTAGGGGGGTAGTGGTGAGGAGAAATGAAGTGGGGAGTGTGGCTGGGGAGAGGAAAAAAAGGAAGAGGAGGTGATGGGTGTTGGGCGAGGTAGCAAGTAGTGTGGCCAATAGAGCTTGGCAGCGTCTAGGAAGGTTGGGATAGTGTGGGGTTGCCGTTAAAGAGAGAATGGAGAGCTTGTGGAGTCCATGGGTAGAATAGAGAATGCAGGGGAATGTGAGAATGTTTATTTGGATTGTGAGGCCATGAAGGCCATTCTTGTAATGTGATTATCCAGTGGTTTCACTTTGAATATATGAATGCATTTTCTTTATGTTATATTCTGATTTTGTTATTAGCAAAGAGTCTCTGCTTGTTAATAGTGTTTGTTGATGATTTGTATGTGAAGTTTGAGGGCAGGGTTCTTCGTGCTGCATCAGTGGTAGCAGAGCGGGAGTTCTTGAGTGTGCAGGCAGAAGCGCCGATTGGAGGCAGTTTGCACCAGGCCCTGAGGGTTGGATTGTGTGAGAGATTTGTTGCATGCGTACATGCAACTTGCAAGAACTTTTTAGAGGGTTTGAGGAGTTGAGGCTCCTCCAAGTGTAAACAGATCGCCGAATGTGAGGTAGTTTACATGTGCGAGATTGAGGATTTGAAGATTTGAGTAGCAAAGAGAAGATCGAGGTAAAGTAAGTATTTCTTGTAACACAATGAAAGGGATAGATGTGAGACCAAGAGTTCGGATTTTGGACTTAGAAGAGAGAATCAATTTCTGTAGACTTCATAAAAAAATAATAGAGATAAGAAAAATAGCATGTATGATTGATGAGATAGAAGAAACAATGGAAGAGACTTTTGGAATTTTGATTAAAAGACATAGTGATGTTGGAAAAGAGGAGGAGAAAATCAATGAGAAGAATAAGATTGCAAATATGAAAGAGATGGTGCAAAATGGGATGAAGGATCTCATGAATAGAGTGTACATATTAATTGAACAAATCAGAAATAAGAATAAAATTTTAGAGTTCGGTTTAGAAGAAACTAGAGAGGGAAGTGAGAGTTATCTTGAAGAGGTGACAACATCAAGTGTTGCAGATTTGAGCAGTGCAAAGGACAACAATAATGACATCATGCTTAGTCATAGGTTTGAAGATGAAGGTTTGATTGAAGAAATGCTTGAAGAAGGTAAAGGTATAGAAGACACGGTAGTTTTTGTGACAAGCCAAGATGGGGAAGCTAAGATGATGCACTTCGAGGGCCCCTTGTTTGAGGAGCAGATTAATGAAGATGAGGATGCCATCTTGAAAGAGGAGATTAGAAGAATCAATAGCTTCTTGGAAGGTGAATTTGAGATGAAGGATGATATTGCAGTAAAAGAGGAATCTGATGGTTTTGCTAAAGCTAATTAAGAAGAAGTTGAGCAGGAAGATTTGTTGAAGCATATTGAAGCGGTTGATAGATTATGGGAAGAGCTGATTTCAGGTGGGACAAAGGTTGCAGCAGAAGGTAAAGTAAAATCAAATTTTTATGTGTTCTCTGATGTAGATGAGAGTAAAGAGACAGAGGAAATAAGTGCAGTAGTTGATAACTTTGATAAAGTCAAATTTTAGAAGCATGATGAGGAGGTAAATTTTTATAAACTTTTAATAAAGAATTTGAGATGGATCTGTGTGTTGAAGTAAGTGAAAAAGAGGATTGTGTGGTGACAAGGTGGAATAAAGATGTTGCCTATTTGTTGGTGGAAGTTGTAAAAGATTGTGCAGGTGAAACTTGGTGGAGGTGGTCGGTTCATGGTGGATTCAAATCCACAAAAGAGAGGAAGAGTGGAAAGGATATTTGGTGGAGGAGATTGGTTGATGGTGGGTTGGATCCCACAAAGGAGAAGAAGAGTGGAGAGAACCATTGGCCAAGACGGACAGGATATGGTGAATACAAAATGAGAGGAGGTAAGAGTGGTAACCAAAATTGCGAGAGAAAGGTGACAGTTGTCCTGACAAAATGTTGGAAGAAGAGGAAAAAGAAATAATTTCATATGCAATTACCACAGCGATGGAGTTCGCTGCAGATTGTTCGCAATCTAAAAGGGTGATTCTATCACTCAACTCCACTTTTGTGAGTTTATGCTCACAAACTTTCTACTGAGTGGTCTGATGCAGGAGCATCTGCCTACACGTGGTAAAATGGGAGCAACAAAAACATGATATGGACATTCATTGAATGTTAATACGAGGGATCGTTCTTTGACAGCTGGAAATGAGTGAGAAACCAATGCATGAATATGGAAGGTCTACGTGTCTATTGATTTTGGGAAAGTTATAATTTGAAGGAATGCATCAGTCCTTAAAAGAGACATTATCACCATGCTTGAAAGATTTCTGAAACAATTCAGGTGTTATGCATAACGCTTTGAAAGTTTCTGTTTTGGGGTATGTAATAATGGGATATATATATTATTGGCATGCTCATAGAATTCAGAGAATCTTCCCAAGCACTTATGATTGGCCATGTGCTGCTGCAGTTTGTTAGAAAAGCAATTGAAGGCAATTTAAGGAGGATCAAGGATTGGTGTAGGGGGTAGTGGTGAAGAGAAATGAAGTGGAAGTGTGGCTGGGGAGAGAAAAAATGGAAAAGGAGGTGCTGGGTGTTGGGCAGGGTAGCAAGTAGCGTGGCCAATAGAGTTTGGCAGCGTCCAGGAAGGTTGGGATAGTGTGGGGTTGCCATTAACGAGAGAATGGAGAGCTTGTGGAGTCCATGGGTAGAATAGAGAATGCAGGGGAATGTGAGAATGTTTGTTTGGATTGTGAGGCCATGAAGGCCATTCTTGTAATGTGATTATCCAGTGGTTTCACTTTGAATATATGGATGTATTTTCTATTATGTTATATTCTGAATTTGTTATTAGCAGAGAGTCTCTGCTTGTTAACAGTGTTTGTTGATGATTTGTATGTGAAGTTTGAGGGCAGGGTTCTTCTTCATGCTGCATCATTTTCACTTTAACAAAGGATGAAAATCTTTCATAAGATGGAGTTAAAGATGTGTGAATGTAATCATACTTTTAATTCTAGCACTGTCAATGACAAATTTTATCCCAATTCTAGTAAGTCAATGCATGCATTGCCTTGAATTCTTATTTGTCTTGTGACTTTGTTGACAGTCAATTCCTTTTTGGATAGTCAGACAATGAGACACACATGGAGCGTTTATGATAATGCGCTAACATATATAATGAGATGGATTTATAGATGTATCCATAATACATTTGGAGTTGCAAGAAGTCTGTGCTTAATTTTTGTGGATCAATCTGATGAAAGTTTCTAGACTGTTTGTTAGGCTGGGGAAAAGAATTGAAACAGGAAATCATGTAAAAAAAGCTGAACCTTGAGTTCAACTCAATTTTTTTTATTTTATGCTATAGTAAAAGATAAAAGTTCTCATATAAGGGAGTTGAAGATGTGTTAATGTAAGCAGGATTCAAGTTTTAACAGTCAAGTTTCAACAAGTGAATATTAATATAGTTTGCAATCATTCTGACAATTAATTCATTTTTGGATAGTTAGCAATATATACTTGGTGATAAAAAATGGGAACTATGTTGAAGTAAATTGGAATTACTAATTATATAGTGATAAAAATTGGGAACTGTGTTGAAGTAAATTGGAATTACTAATTATATAGTGATAAAAATTGGGAACTGTGTTGAAGTAAATCGGAATTACTAATTATAAAAGGTATTAGTGTGCAAATCTGATGTATAGTTGATGTTTAACTACTGCTGAAAGGTGCTTCTTCGGAATATTGTAGGGAAAACATTCTGTATTCATAAAGAATTTTCTCGAGCTTTAATTATCTTTCATTATAGATTAGTCAATTTTCTTAGCTGAATGAAATATCATAGAGAATATTGCTTTAATTGTTGACTATCTTTTGTTCAGTCACTAAGTTTTCCTTTTTACTGCTATGCTTTGCCAGTGACAAAGGTAACAGTTTCAGAAATGATACAGAGGATCAAGAAAAGTTGTGTCCTAGAAAGAGGTAATACTCAGATTGATCACTTCAATTGTTTAACTACCCCTTTTCTCCAAAAAGCGACATTCATTTTCTATCAGGAAGGACCCTAGTTATGATATATTCTATTTTCTCTCTTGATGACTGCTCATATTTTACAATTTTCAGTTTTTAAGATTCTTTGTGCATCGAATTATATCACATATTTTGATTGTTTCCAAATGTAGGCTTATAATGCATATTTCAATTATGTGTTTCTATTTTATAGAGTTAAATGGAAATTGCAAGCAGTCATCTGTTTATCAAAAGATACTTTTGTAACAGCCATTTGCAATTGTTTGGTTTGGTGAATCTAAAGATTCTTTAGAAGGATTCCAAATATTTTAAAAATAGAATCTAATTTTAATATCATTTACCTACTATGTTTTTCCCATATTCTATTTGCATCATGAACTGTCTATTTTGTATTTGCTCCTCATCACGTGGACTATATCATGGTATATTATGACCTTGATTCCAGCAGAATTCAATACAATAAAGAATAGGCATATTAATAATCAATTTATTGACCATTTGTTCAGGAATAAGGTGGTTGTATATCAGTAATTGAATATTGTCTATTTGTTTTCTGTCTAGCATGAATTCGTCTTTTTAAGACTTGTAAGAGATAACCAGGAAACATCATATCAGTGAATTCAATTATTCTGCAGAATTTTGAATTGTTTATGCATGTTACAATGACAAAAGGTTGAATAAATCTACAGATCAGCATGAATATGGTACATTTGATCTGAAATAGTATTTAAGATGATTGAACTAGACAGAGCCATGTTATAATAAAATCACCTAGAAAGGCTTTAAGCCCTCTACGAAAGCCACACAAAAACAATAAATACTATGAGGCTCACAGACAGCACTGCAACACGATAGGAAACCATCTATTAGTTAGAAGTTAGAACATCTCTTTAATAGTGCCCATGATGGATACATGGGACCAAACTAGACCTTTTCTTTCATAAGATGACTGCCCAATTTCACCAAGAAAATACACAAGTACCTGAAAACCTTAATTTCAAATCTTCATACATGAAGTGGATGCTCCTGGTGTGCATTTGTTAAGCATGTTTCTGATTCCCTCATTAGGGTGCAGAAGCTTGTGTCGAAAGGTATTTTTCTTTCTTTTCTTGGCTGTAAAAATATGGTGCTTGCATTTTACATGTATGATTTTGTTTGCTAGGTGTAGAGCTATTGCTTGTCATAAAATACGACTTTTTGGTTGGATCCCCTGAGGACTGCCCCTTATCATTTAGTCAAAATTAATATTTATATGATAATATAATGCATTCTGGCCCAGCAAATGTTGAATAAAGTTATGTTTCATTATGAAATGACGTTTTATGATGTACAGTGTTTCCATCCCTATATTCATTTTAATTTCTAGAAATTATGAAGGTTCATGCTGAATGGTGTTGATTTGTGTGCCACAGTGATGCCTTATGATGCATGAATAATGCTGTGTGTTGTATGCTAATGGCTTTTAAACAACAGTATTTCCAAATTATAAATGATATGCCAATGCAATGATCGACATAAGCCTTAGAGCCATGTAATGTCCAGAAGTCATAGGATCTATGGGACTGGGGGACAATGAGGGTGCTGTTATAAATGTGTTTAGAAAGCATAAAGGAGGATATTATGAATGAGATAAATGTGATATATGGCTCATGCTGGTGACATGGTGTCTATACTATTGATGATAAGCCCTAACATCTTATGACCGTAATGGAGGGATTATTGGTTATGGAAACTTAGCTCTACCCTCAAAACCATTGGCCATGTTGCAAAAATTAGATCACTATTATTCTATTAGATATTGGAGTAACAATTACAATGAGGTTCACCTCCTTATATAGAGTTTGGCAGATGTAACCAACAAAGATAAACATGATGCTTGTCATAGATTCTAAATGCTAAATATAGCATTAGCAATACTAGCATATTGCTTAAGCCTTATATTTTAACTCCCTTTTTAAGGCTTATTGTACTAAAGACAAAACAATTTAACACAATTAACAAAAATTAAAAAGAACTATATATTTTCGGAAGCTTTTCTTTGTAAATAGTTCTTGGACAAGGTAGAACTCCATAATCCTTGTAAAGGTTGAGCTAGCTAATTTTATAACTGCATATGGTATATGTGTGTGGGCACATGCGTGTGTATGTGTAATCCAAGCTGGAGCAATCTTCATGTTGAGGATGTATCATTGTGACCGGGTCATAAAGAGATGCTTTACAGGCTTTAGGGGGATATGAGGCAGATAATAAATGGAAAGAAGCCTGGTAAGTGACATGAGAAGTTTGATTATTGGTTATGACAGCTTAGCTCTACCCTCAAAACCATTGGCCATGGTGCAAAACATAGGACACAATATTATTCTATTAGATATTGGAGTGACAATTACAGTGAGGTTCATCTTAGAGTTTGGGAGATGTAACTGACAAACATAACATTGACAGCTATTCTAGATTCTAAATGCTAAAAATAACAATACTAACACTTTATTACAAAGGTAAGCCTTACATTCTAACACCCCTCTTAGGGTCTACTGTACTAAAAACAAAACATACTAACACAATCACTAAAAATTAAAAAGAACCATACATTCTTTGGAAGCTTGTCTTCGGAAACAATTCTTCAAAGGTAGAACTCAAGCAAGCTGCCTCATAACTCAAGCTGGTTATGTTGACAACTCCACATTCGGTGGCTTTCTGCCCATACTTTGTTTTGGAACATTTATGTTATGATTCAATTTTCCTCATTGAACAAGCAAAACATCAACATGGAGGCCCATATTCCTCTTTAGATCCACCAACTTGGAAATTTTTTCATGATATTACTTGATTTGTATTATTTTTAAATTTTGTTTTTTGTTTGTTGGCCAGGAATTTGACTTTTCTTTTTGAGAGGGATGTTGTAGTCCTTAAAATTAACTTATTATGTTTTGTTGATATGTTTGTGCTTGACTTTTTGTTATTGACTTGTTGGCTTGTGGGTAGTTGTTAGGATTTGGTTGTTTTCTGTTTGGCAGTTTTTGAACACTTCAAACTTGCTTCTTTTAGTTAGGGAAGGCATTCTGATTTGATACATGATCCTCCCTAACCTACAATTAGAATTTACAAGCACTACCTTTGAATAAAGCATCCTTTGATCTTCATTTATAGTTATCTAGTATATAGTATATACTATTATATTCTACTTATATTAGGATGGGTAGTGTTATAGATTGGCAGCAAACACAAACGTCAAGAAGGCAAGATCAAACGTCAAATCTCTTCATTTTCCATGCCATGCTCACACTGCAATGAATTTCTTACTTCTGCTAGGAGGTGAAAATGTTTTCATTGCAGTTGATGACAAAGATGTTGTCTATGCAAACTGGTGATTTCGCTCAATCTGGTTTTCCGCATAGTTTAAAGAGCTGAATTTCTCTTTTAAGTTATCCCTAGGCTGCTCTAGTTCACTCCAAACATTTCCTTGACAAAAAATACAATCCTATCTACAGTTTATTGCCTCAAATGATGACAAACTCTTGATCACAAAGCTTAACACAACCTCTTGCAACTGCAGTGACAACACTTAACCCTAATGGTCCAACTTCTCTGATCCAATTTATGGATCATACCTCCACCATAGGGATAATTTTGGTCCAAAAGCTCAAGTACTCACCAAGTGAGGAAAACATTTCATCAGTTCCTCTTTGAAACTCAACTTGGCCTTGCTTGGAAAAAAGCCCTTCAAGCTGATATGAACCAAAGACTCAATGGTCTCTTGATTGTTCTAATTAAAACATCATGGAAACTGAAAGGAAACCTATTTGCACAAGTCTTAGATAGCTTCACTAAACCCAATGGTCATTACCTCCATGAGAGTGCAGTCCAATCTCAGCACTGTTTTGATATACCGATTCTTTCTTTTAAAGTAAGCAGCATCCTTCTAGATTTTATCCATGAACTTAGGAATAAGTCCAAAGTACAACTCGTTGCTTGCTTATGTTCATCTCTACCCTTTTCTTCATCCATCTTAATCCATATGGATGGGGATGATCCAAGAGATCCAAATCGGGTTCACTAACCAACTTAGAAGAAATGAGGTTTTACTTGTGAGCACAAATAAAACATAGCATCCACTTTCTTGCCTCTTACTTGGATCTTGATATGGAAGATTTAAGTGACCTTCTCTTCACCATAGGAGCCATCATCACCTTTTGTACACCCATTGATCAACCTTCTTTGCACTAATCTCGCCATCATAAGGCTGAATATTGATGTTTGCTTTAGCTTTGAAGAATCTAGTAGATGAAGGCTCTCCTTGCTCTTACTCTGGTTTTCAGATTCTCTTTCTTCATCAGGTGCCTTTGGTGTTCCCAACTTGGCTGTCAAGAGACTCTAAGACTACCGTCATGATTTCTTGTCTATGTTCCTTCCCTTCAACATTGGAAATCATTGCAACATCTTCTGCCAACTTCCTAAATCAAACTTCTTCCTCATCTTCCCTTGCCATTATCATTGTCAATAACCACTCGCTTCTTCCAATTTTGTGCTCAAAAGGTACAAAGTTTTTGCTTCCACTCAATCTTGTGGAGGGCTTAACCTTTCAAATGCACGCAACTGGTTCTCCCAATCAAATGAACTGCTCTGATACCATTCGATCTCTAGATTCCACTAGTGATGACAAACAAGAATCATCACTTACAGATTTCTTCTTGCATCCCAGCAAAACACTCTTGAACATTGTTTTCTCAAACAAAATTTTCTCTATCTTGTCTAATATTCTTGGAAATTATAGCCATTTAGGTTATGTGAGCGTGATGCCTTTATTAATTTGGTCAGATCGACTATGTAATTTGATGTTTAAATAAACAGAAAACTTATTTTTTCAGGAAGTAATACAAGGGATACACTGTACCTCTGGCATCTAGGGTGTGGAGGGTCTGTAATTTCAAAACATCATCAAATGATCAATGCATATCTATAACTGAGATCATCTTTGTTCTAATCTTAGTTTCTGTATGGGAAATGATTTGTAACTTTGTTGTATTTAGGGAGAGAAGACCCGATTCTACCAAGTTCAGAGCAAATGTGGCAGCAAATTTCATGTCTTGATTTTGAAAACACACAGCAAACCCAAAAACAAACCTGTGACTGACAATTTTTTCTTGAGAAAATTTCAACCATGGAGGAAATTTCTTTAGCATTCTTCTCTGTGATTTTGAACACTGAAGAATTTTCTGCAATGCGTCTTTGGTGTCTTCAGCATATCCTGATATATATAACAAAATAAAGTGTCTTGTCATCTGCATAAATAGATTGTTTCAGTCTATTCTTTTCAGACTATGACGGCTCTCCTGTGTCTGTTCTGGTCCACATTTCTGGTGCCTTATTCAGAATTGTCTGAAAACTTTTTGGGTCTGAATTTTTCAGAATCTTCTAAGGAGTATCCACTGATATTGAGATGAATTTCTTTGAGACTGAACCGTACTTGGAATCTCTAACTGCCTTCTATGCTTAACTTCTTAATTGTGTTGTCTCCTGGTTTGGTGGCCTTTTTTCCTATTTGAAAATCTCTTCAGCTCGTCACAATTTAATTGTCTCTGCGCTATTGGTTTTTTTATTAGCTCCAGATGTATATCAAAGATTGCCCTCTGTTCCATACCTTATACTCTGATGCTTCTGTAATCTAGTAGCTCTCCAGCTCTGATACTATTTGTGAGATTTTAAGGGAGAAAACACAAGGAGAGATGATATTATTGATCAATCAAAATGTGAAAAATGCATATTATATACTTTTGTGATTCTGGTAGTTTTGGAACAGAACACAAACTGATTCATTGCAAATTAATTATGCATGCTTAATTTACAATAGCTATGTTATATATGTATTGTTATGATTCAGCAAGAACATCTTGTTTGATTTTATTTAGTTGCAGAAGTTTTCTGAACCAGAGTCTGTCAAGTTTTCATTATTTTGCCTATATGTATTGAGTTCTTAATTAGGACAGTATCTGTATTTTTGTTTTTGAGACTGAATATGCAGTGACGATCATCAATATGTTCAAAGTTCTTAATAAAAATGACTATACTGATGACATGTATTGACTGATGAGTAATTTATATTTTTGCGTGGAAATCTAAATGCAGAAAGAATTTCTGTTTTTACATAAGTTCCAATACTGATATGATCGGAAACATGTGTTGCAATTAAGAAGTCACATTAAATGGTTGTATGTTGGATGTTTTATGTTTGAGATGTAATTTAGAATTATCAATGGCATAAAATGTAGCATTAACTATTCTGCAGATAAAAAATAGTTGTCATGTTTTGCTTTCAGCAGGTCACGAGATGAATCTTGTAGCAAATCTGGCATGAAAGCTTGCCGAGAAAAGATGAGAAGGGATAGGTTAAACGACAGGTTTGCTTTTGTCTATTTACAAGTCATGGATTTTAAACTTTTACAGGTTCTTTTTCATCATACACATTTATGATTTCTTGTTTCTGTGTAGAACATCCTCCAATTTTTTATGCGTCTCCAATATAATATTTTTACATGGAAACCATTTATTAGTGAACTTTGTTACCTCTGGTTGCTGGTGGTTGCAGGTTCTTGGAGCTAAGTGCTTTATTGGAACCAGACTGTCCTCCAAAGACAGATAAATCTACAATCTTATGTGATGCCATCTCTGCTGTGAATCAACTACGGGATGAGGCCTGCAAGATGAAAAAATCAAACGAACAACTTCGGCAAGCTATTAAAGAAATGAAG
Organism: Cryptomeria japonica; assembly: GCF_030272615.1. NCBI lineage: Eukaryota > Viridiplantae > Streptophyta > Pinopsida > Cupressales > Cupressaceae > Cryptomeria > Cryptomeria japonica. The sequence goes on along the minus strand of NC_081405.1, from coordinate 344,354,364 downwards.
GCAAGCTATTTTTAAGTTTCCTTCCCAGGATTCCCAACTTAGCAGCAAAATGGTTACTCTTCTCTGTAGCTTTCTATTTCATGATTGTAGGTTGGAAGGCTTATGTATGTACTACAAATCAATAGCTCTTATGGGTGTGAACTTCAGTGATTCATTCAACTGAACTTTAATTTAATTAGCCTGGATTGTTCTATTCTACAGACAGAGAAAAATGAGATACGTGATGAAAAGACAAGATTGAAAGCAGAAAAGGAAGTCTTAGAACAACAAATAAAGGCTATGATGACAATGCCTCCAGGGTTCATGGCACATCCAGCCGCAATTCATGCATTTGCAGCTCAATGTCAAGCAGCAAAGAACAAGACTGTCCCAATTCCTGGTTATCCCGGACTGGCAATGTGGCAATGGATGCCTCCAGCTGCAGTTGACATATCTCAGGATCATGTGCTAAGGCCTCCTGTTGCCTAAGCATGTTCTTATTTGCATTGATATAATTGTCTTGCTATCATCTGTGACCATTATGATCATGTGAAAATCACAAGTATTGAGGTTTTGGCTGTGGACAAGCTGCTTTGTCTCATTAGTAGTTTGTCATTTCTAATGCCCTGCAAGCCTTCTGCACTGGAGTTTGAACTCCTAGGTGCATCTCTAAAAGAAATACCGAGCCAGAGTTTAATGGAACAATTCCTGAGCTTACGTTGGCTATTTATCTCCAGCCAAGCAAATTGCTTATGTTTACTCAAAAGAACTTTGGTTTTGGTGAATCCAGTAGTTGTTCCATTACTGTACCAAATTAATTTTGTTTTAATACGTTATGGTTTGCATTATTCACATGTTTCGTACACATGCATACAATTTGTTAACCTCAATTTGATTGGTTTTAAGGGTACTAAGATTAGCGTGTGTTTGAGAGTGATATTGACAGATTTGTTTTAGTATTTCACCATTGCTTACTTGAGTATGTAGTATTCTGACTTGATAGTTAAGGTTTTCTAGTTCCTTCGACTGTGATGTATTTTTTGTATGGGGGTTTGGTTTCTCAACGCATTCCCTATGCCTACATGAAATGTATAAGAGATATGAAATTCCTCTCTAGTTGAATGCATAACTACATGTGACAGTTCAGTTGTGATCGAATGTGTGCTGTAAAAAATATGAGTAACAGAGCTGTAGAGAATTGATTCCTTGTGTCAAAATTATGGCTGTGGCTACATGTGCTTCTGTAAGGTTTGGGGTTAATATCTTTTGTTGGAGGCAGTGGTGGGATCTATCTTGGCATTGTCTGCATGGAAAACCAGCATGTCTTTTTGGGGTTGTGCCAAGTCAAGCTGTTTGGTTGTGGATGGGTTGGATTTTTGTAATGCCCCCTATTGACTTACTCAATTTTCTCTAGAATTCCCAAATAGGGTTCTGATTATGCACAAGAATGTAAATTGTCAACTTAGTATCTTGATTTAGAGCCTGCCACCAGGTTAGTTATCACAAAATAAATAAGCATATAGTTCAACAATGTTAAATATAGGATTCTAATCAATTCAATAATATTCATAATGTACATGCGTAATTCTCTTAAGCTTTCCCCAATAACCTATCCACATTATGAAGCACCCTAGGAAATCCTACAAGGCACCTCGAAGCTGTCCACCAAGCCCAAGAGCACGGAATGACACCCGCAATTCAGCTCCCCAACCCCATCCAGGGTTACCCAACTTGAATGGACCCTTAGGCCTCTTGTTCTCCTCATATATGTTACCTCCCCTCCACAGTGGAAAGGTAGTGTTGTGACCATTTCACACATCGCCCCATCTCAAATGGGGACCCCCTCTTTTGCTTTAGTTTTGAGGGTTTTAGTTAGGTCAGGCAGTAGTTCAATCCTTTAGATACTACTGCCTTTAGATGAGATGAAGTTGAGTGGATTGTGCCTCAACACCTTGACTATGGGTGATAGATGATGACCATTTCATGTGATTATCACCTGAGATGAAGATATTAGAATCAAGAATATGAATTGCTATGAGATTGAAATCATTGATGTAGTATGGAGACTTAGACTGTGAAGAAGGCTTCAAACAATGACTAAGGACCCTTTGAGTTGGCAAGGCGAGTGACTTTCGATCAAAGTTTGGCTAAGTTACAGTCAATGATCCCCCAAATCCCCCACCCGACCTTTAGCTTATCGTCAGCGACCCCTAGAAAGTTTGAACTTTCTCAACTGACAATCAACGACCCCTCAAAAGTCTGAACTTTTCTAGTTAGTGCCTCCTCCAAAACCCAATCTCTCCCTTGCTCAGTCAGTGGACCCTCCAGGGTCATCTAAGGTGAAGATGTCCTTGCTAAGTAAAATGAACACTTTAAAGGTCAATGCTTGATGTTTGATGAAGTAGAGGTGGTTGAGTAATTAAGGTTAGATATTTTTTAGCATAGTTAGTACCTGTTGTGACCATTTCACACATCGCCCCATTAGAATGGGGACCCCCTCTTTTTGGCTTTTGTTTTGCTTGTTCTTCTCTCTGCTTTAAGGGTTTTGAGTGAGTAAGTGGCTTGTCTGGGCTAGGGCTAAACCTTAAGGGTCCCTTTTGGCGTTATTCAAACTAAGTCCAATCAAATTTTGGAAAATTGTTAAGTGTCTTCCTGAAGAATTGAGATTGTGAAATAAGGTAAGCCTGTCAGGGGAGTCAAATAGGTCTCAGGATAGGTCTAGATTGAAGGTTTTTACGGTAAGGTCCAGTTGTTTCCTGGTCTAAGTCAGTTAAACACAGTCAGTGAAGAAAGTGAGTCTAGTGGGCTAAGTTGAATAAGTGAGGAAATAGATCAAGAGCCTGATAATGCCAATTTCGCTCCTGACCCTTGCTGAGGGCCCAGGGCGAAAAACCTTGTAGGCTGGATTTCCTTCACAATTTTGGCTAAGTGTTGAGATGTTTTAAGAGGATTTTGGTGTGTTCTTGCCTGGGGAAGTTTTGATGATTTTTTTGAAAGCAAAATGATGCCTTGAAATAGAGAAGTCGCTCCTGACCCTTCTTGAGGGTCCAGGGCGAACTTCATCCTAAAACACAAATTCTTGTTTTGAGAAGGCTTGCTAACTGGTTCCTGGCCTTGAGAATGACCTAACTCTGCTTTATGAAGTGATTGGAGACTTAAATTTTGAATAATTTAGCCAGAAAGGGTGAAATCGCTCTTGACCCTCTCTGAAGGTCCAAGGCGAAAATGTTATTTAAGGCATATTTGTCACTGACTTTTCTAATTTCTTTTGTGCAGGGTCTCCAGGAGGGATGATTGGACGTGAATTGATGCTTTTGAAGACTTGAAGGCATGAAAAATGATGAATTTTGAAGGCTAAGGGAAAAATCGCTCCTGACCCTTGCTGAGGGCCCAGGGCGAAATTTTGATTTCCCTCATCTGGTAGTGAAAAAGGACCAAGTGTTGGGCATAAATGGAAAATGAATGACTTTCTCCACCCACCTGAAGGAGTTTTAACTTGAAATGATGTAGGATCTTGTTGGAATCATCAAAATCGCTCCTGACCCTCTCTGAAGGTCCAGGGCGGAAAAACTTATTGGAGTCATTCCTGACCTTGTTTGGTCAAATTGAGATACCAAAGGCATGGTGGAGGATGAAATGAGTGTGATAAAGTGTCCAGACTTGATTGAAGATGATGAATTGAAGGAGTTTTGCCCAAGAGGAGTAAAAGTCGCTCCTAACCCTCTCTGAGGGTCCAGAGCGAAATTCTTTATATGCACATTTTTAGACCTTTCTTGGACTTGAACTTTTATTCATAGCGTGAAACAAGATGAAATCTTCATTAGCAGAGACATTTCATGATGAAAAGTGAACCATTTTGGTCTAGAGGGCAAAATTCGCTCCTGACCCTCTCTGAAGGTCCAGAGCGAAATTTTCAAAAGGCACATTTTCTTGCAAAGTCAAAGTGATTTTTATAATTGGAATAGGTGAAAGCAAGTGTGTTTTACCCATTGAATATAACCTGGACAATCAACGAGGAAGCAATCAAGCCAGGTTTGAGAAATCGCTCCTGACCCTTGCTGAGGGCCCAAGGTGAAAAGCCTAATATTGGACATTTTTCTTCGAGTTTGGATAAATCTAAGCCTAGGCATGAGCTTGAAATGATGTTTAAATTGCCTCAAAGTGAAGAAGAAATGTTAAGAATGCAAGATTTGAAGGCAATTATCAAAATCGCTCCTGACCCTCTCTCAGGGTCTAGGGCGAATTTCTAAGTTTCTCTCCTTTATTTGAAGAATTAAGACAAAATCTTGCTTGGATGGAAGGAGGACGCAATGTGTTATGCCTTAGAGGCAATTTGGAGTCTAAAGGATGAAGGGCTAGGTCTAAAACCAAAAGTCGCTCCTGACCCTTGCTGAGGGTCTAGGGCGAAAATCATAAAACCAGCATAGTTCCTTCAAAATTGTGCTAAGGCAAGATTATGTTAAGGAAGAAAAGCCCTTAAAAAACACGATGGATGATGATTTGCCTAGAGAAGTTGATGATGCTAAGCCAGGAAGCAAAAATCGCTCTTGACCCTTGTTGAGGGTCCAGGGCGAAAAAACTTGAAAGAGAATTTTATTGCTTATTTTGGAGGCATTAACACAATCTAGCTAGTTGAGAAGGTGTCTTGATAAGGAAATGAGGATTTGTAGTCAAAAATGAAAAAATCACTCCTGACCCTTGCTGAGGGTCCAGGGTGAAAAATCTCAAAATCACACTTTTTCTCCAAAATTTGATGGAGCCAAGTTTGCAAGTCAGTGTGAAGGCCTAGTTGGAATGTTTGGAAAAGATTTAGAACGTTGAAAAATACTAATTTTGAGCAAAATTGGGAAAATCGCTCCTGACCCTTGCTGAGGGTCCAGGGTGAAATTCCTCCAAAAGACATTTTTGCCTTCAAGATTTTCGATGAATTTACCCAATTGTGCAAGGAAATTGATCTTGGGAATAACGATGAGGGTTCAACAATCAAATTTAGGTGGATTATAAGCCTAAAATGGAAAATCGCTCCTGACCCTCTCTAAGGGTCCAGGGCGAAATCATCATGGAATTTCATCAAGCCTTGTTTAAAAAAATTAATATCCTCCAAATTGCGTTAGATCGCCAAAATTGCTAATTTTGAGGCATTTGAAAAAATTAAAATTAAATTGGCATTTAATAAATTAATTTTAAGCCTTAAAAATCGAACTTCTATCTTGGAGGCATTTAAAATTATTTTTTTATTAAATCAAAATTAAATATGGAGCGCTTAAGGTCTTATTTTTGTTTATTTTGCCAAGTCGGGCCCTCCTTTTTGGAATTTTATTTATTTTTTTAACCTCTTTTTGCCAAGTCGGCCTAGAGGGAGCAAAGGGGTGAGTGCTCTATATATTGGAGGTGTTTGTTCACAATTCAAATCATTCGATCATTGCTTCAAAGTGCGAATTTGGAAGGCTAATTGAAGGTGCGAAATCTGGTTTGCTTGGAGCGATTTTCTTTCAAGTGTTGGAGGCTAGAAGGAGGTGGAGTTGATTCTTGTCAAGGCTAAAGGAGGTGCATTTTATTCAAGGGAGAGCTTTGATCTACATTTTGCCTAGCGAAATTCACCTATTTTGCATCATTTCTTAGAGTTTAATACTCAAGAGGAGGTATGGCGAAATCATCTTGACACCATTGTTGAAGATTTGAATTTTGAACTTCTATTTTGAAAATTCTAAGTTTGGCATAGTTAATTAGGAAATGATAACTCAAGATTTATCATGAAGTTTCCTAATTAATATCTTTAATCTTCCTCTCTACTCTATATTTCTACACTTCAAGATATATTACTAATTGTGAAATGTTATGTAGGTGTCAAGATGGCGACTCCAAAGGCGGGAGCATCCACTAGTCGCCCGACTCTCATGAAGGAAGATCAGAAGAACGAAGAATTGGAGACCAGGATTGTGTCCAAATGGAGCAATATCGGAGATACCAACTTGGGAAACTTCAGTGTGAAGAAGTTTCGAGAGGTCCCCTACATTGGCAAGCCATCACCTGTCGCGAAGAGAATAATTGAAAGTGGCATCATCAAGGCGGTCGGTTTCTCTCCAGCAGTCCAGTGTCATGAGCTGATGATCGAGTGTGCCCGCCATTATGACTCACAATCGAGATCGATCGTATCCAAGGAAGGAAACACTTTGGCTTACCTTTCAGAGGAGGCTATATGTAGTACCCCTACCGTAATCGATCTCTAACCTTGGTTTAATCTTGATTAGAGTATCTTAATATTATGTTATAGTCAGATGTTGAATTAACGCATAGCTATTGATGTGGTCTTCACTCTAGTTGTATGCTAGTCGTTAGTGTACCTATTTCATGGTTTTAACATCGAGCTAACGCTTTCATTAAATTTTATATATGTATGCACGTATGACTCTTGGTTGCAGGAAATTTCAGGTACAATGCCGCTGGAGTGCGAGGTTCGTCTTCACCTAGATTGCAGGTTTGAGTGTACCTCTTGTAACCCTTAGAGTTGGATTAGGTGGTCGTAAGACCCTAGTTGACCTTAGTTGTGCTCCAGTGAGCATCGCCGGTCATCGTCGGTAATCCCCTTCTTGTTTGGGTTTGCGAGTCGTCTGTTTGGTTGACCTTCTCGTTTTGCGTGCTTGGTGTGTTTGGTTAATTTGATTATTTAGTCCTTAGTAATTATCTTGATTAAATATGCATTTGTGCATTGATGATTAATGGATTAAATTGATTGAGAATTCGTTATGCGATTTTCGTTGTTAATGAATTGCTCGTTTTAAATTGGGAGTAGATTCGATTTAATGTCTGATTTTGAATATTAATGCGTTTATATATGCTGTTGAAAAGAAAGTTTTAGATTTTATCGCCATAGAGTTAATTGTGTTCTGTTGGCTTATTTGAATTGAAAGATTAAATTTGTTTAAATGAGGAAATCGATTTTTTATTGAAAAAGCAAGTTATATTGTTGATATTGTTGAAAAGAATTAATTTTTGAGTATTATTTTTAAATAAAAGTTTTTATTCCAAAAATGGAATTCTTGGGTCAACTCTTCCATATAACCCAAATTTGGGGAAATTGGAGAGGAGGGACATTTTTGGGAAGTTTTGGATTGGAGATGGAAAATTGGAGACTTGGCAGTTGAGATTGGGATTCTTCAGCCGATCTTGCCAGGAATGCGAGATCAGGTAGGATCCAACTCTCATTTTTAGTTTTTGGTTTAAAATGAAAATGGGGGTTTTATCTTGGTTTTAGATTCTCCTTCGAATGCCATGCTTATGATTTGTTTTGGTAAATTAACCAGCTTGGCTGGAAGTGTTTGAGGTGTTGTTAATTCCTCTTTTTCCTTTGGGCGTTTGAAACCCTTGAGTGTTTGTTATGGATGAGCAAAACCATCAAGAAAATGAGACATCAAACCCAGTTCGTTTAACCGAACTCATTGTAAATCGAAGCTCATATTCATTATGCAATTTTGTTGTGGGCGTTCATGTTGTTTTGCACCGAACTGTGTTTTAAAAGAAATATATTAATTTTCGAATTGTGTTTGTTATTATTATGCGCTGTGTTAAACGCTCTAAAACCGAATTTTGGGCGAGTTTTGTTTATTAAAACGAATTGTTATTAAACCGAAATTCTCTATCTTTTTATGTTGGGCGTCGGTGTTAAAACCTGAGCTGGGCGAGTTGTTTTAAACTGGGTTTTGGGGTTTGGAGGCGGGGAGCGGAGCTCCCCCGCTCCTCCTCTCCCCTCTCCCCCGCTCGCTCCCCCGCTGGTTCGCTTTCCCCGTTGCCTTTGGTGCACTCACAGCCGCTGGTGGCCGCGGCACTGCGGTGGCCGTAGGTCCGCGATGGCCGCAGGGCGCCGCGGAGCCTGCGGGCACCGCAGTGGCGCCGCCCGCAGGGGCTTCCCTGCGGTATGGTGTGGGCGGCGCTAGGGTTAGGGCACGGCCCTTCCCAGCTCGCCTCCACTTTTTCTTTTAAATGCGTTTACTTGTTTAAAACGTAGTTCTTTTTAAAAATCGTTTTTTTTTTTAATGTATTTTTTTAGTAATTTAAAAAAAAATGCATATGAGATAAGTATCATGTATAACGAAAGATGTTTTTTTTAATGTAATTTCTTTTAACTCAAAAAAAATGCATGTGATTTTTATATCGCTTAAATGAAAGTATTTTTAACGTTAAGTTTAGTTAGACTCTTAATTATGATTAAAGGTGGAATGTCATGTTAAATGTTGATTTGGGTATTAGTTAATTTTATAATGGAGTTTATAAGCTAATTATTATTCAATTCCATTTCGTGGCTTATGCACTTGTCTAATTAAGTTCTAGATTGATAATTTCGTAATCGAATATTAATTGGCTATATTTTGGACCAATCTTGGATTAATAAGTTTATACCTTACCTGCTAGCTGATTAGGGAAGTTGGCTAATTAAGGTAGTATTGTTTAAAAACAAAATAGAGAATAATATGTTATTGGAAGATCGTTGAAATACGATGTAATTACTTATTGATGTTTGTTGGAGATTAAATATCTTATTTTAGTTGATTAATGGTTGTCTGAATTTATTAGTATGAATTGGTTTAAAAACTCTTCACGGCTTTATATGTCTGTTTATGCTTTGAATTTTAACGAGTTAGAAAACCAAGAACGACTTATCCCTTGATAAGGTAGATAACTGTAAGTTGTTTTAGATCTTGTAGAAAACTTGATCGTCGTTTAATGATTAAATCAAAGTGAGGAAATATTGTCTTTTCTGATTATTGCATTGCGAGTTTTATCTCTGTATTCGCCTTTAATTATGAAATGGCATGTTTTGCTTTGTTTAAAAGGACCCTGTCGTATGGATTGTCTTGGGGTACCTGTTTTAGTCCTCGATTTCCGAGTTGACTGTTGTATTGTGATGTTGTCAAAGTTGGTCATATTCCTTGTGTGAGAGTCAAATGATGATTGTGGTTGACCGTCGTTGGTCCGGTCTCTAGTTAGAATACTGTCAGTAAGTGATTACCCTTGAGTCGTGTTTGACCAGATGATTGTATCTCTCTTCTTGAACTCCGTTCGTCTGACCATGTGTATTCCTTGGTTTTGAGTTCGTCTGAGTTTAGTCTAGTGTCGTATGGGAAAGTGGCTTTCGATTGGGGGCCGCGCCCAAAGTGGTTGCTGGATAACCCGTCGAAAGTGAGTCTAATAAGTGATAACCTAAATAGATTAGAATGAAATCTCTAAATAAGATAATGTGCCTCACACATGGGACGAATGCTATCATAGATTCGGCATACTGTGAGAAGGCCTGAAATGGCAAACCATCTTCCTTGTCTTCACAAAAGGATGTGTGGGTCCACATGAGGCTTGGATGGGCCGGAAGTTCGGATTAGGTTGCCAGGGTTACCAGTGTATGGGTCGGGACCTATGAAGACTTGCCATGGTATCCATACCAGGTCGTGTGATGACACTTGTCCCTACGTTCGCTAGTGTGTTGTCGTTTGTCCTGTTAGGAGTATCTTGTGAGTCGTCCTTTTTGTCTCTGCCCTTGTGAGTGTCGGTTTCATGTTAGTCCTTGGGTGGTGATGGCTCAGTTTTATGGATGCTCTCATGGACTCTTATGTTATTAGCTTTGATTATGTTCAGCTGGATCCTGTTCCTTGTAAGGATCGTTTATGTATTAATTGACCGATGTGGTCGTTTGTATATTGTTTATGTATCGCCTTGATGGCTGGATTGAAATGGTGTAACCTCTTGTATTCTTAACCTTTATTATTTATTAGAGGGGGTCTTGCAGTTGAGCAGACTCGGAGATGTAGCCCTTTAGGGGTGAACTCCGAGATCATTATGGTGTTATGTAGTGTATTCTCTTATGTTTCCTTTATTCAGCTTTATCATGTATGATTAACTTATGTTAGAATGGTTAAGTGGATAAATGGAAATAACTTTAAATGTTTATATTCAGTTCTATCTTGAATGCCATGTGGATCGAATGCATAATTGGTTGAGATGCGATTTATCGTAATGCATGTGTGAAATCGTCATTTTAATGCAATAAGTTGGAATATGTAATAATGTATCTTAGAATAATGAATTATACTCAGTTGTTGTTAAGGAATTTAAATATGCTTGGAAAGATCTCCTATGTCATGATGAAATCCTAGTGCATTAGAAAACGTAGATGTATGGTTTGTAATTTTAAATTGAAAAGCTTGAATGAGGTTGATGAATGGATCTTAATGGATGAATCTTTGTTGTGATTTATATTTCCGTCCTTTGAAAGAAACTTATCCTGTTTATGAATTATCTCGTTGTTAAGATAATTAGCTTATTGGATTAATCGTGTGAGTTAAGTGAATTGTAAAATTTAAGTAATCTCGTTGGGAAACTCTTTAGGAGTTAGTTGAAGTCTTCCGCTATGTATCTGAATCTTTGATATCTTGATGCATCTTATGTGTTGTAACTTTTAAAAAAAAAAATTTGCACTCTATTCTTGTTATTTTAGCTTATCCCTTCGGGGTTTCCTGGCGGGGCATTACACTATAAGTGAGGCTCTCCATCTTCCAGAGCATAAAGATATGATTTACAAAAGTTTAGGAGGAGCCAAGTCAATGTATGAAGATGATCCCGACACTTGCTTGAATCTCATCAATAAGAATTGGTTGTTCAAAAGTCGTCCTTGCCTGAGCAAGATTCCCAACACACCACATAGGATCGACTTCTAGGAGGAGTAAAAAGATTTGATAACTTTTCTCAATCGAGTTACAGGGGCTCCTCAAGCCTTCTACTTCGAAAAGTGGATGTTCTTCTTCATCCAAGTGATAGTCCAAGGAAAAGGAACGATTCATTGGGCTAGAATTATTAGCCATTGTCTGGATGTGCAGTTGAGAAGACTAAGACCTACTAAATCATTCCACATGAGCTCATATGTCATATATGCCCTGATCAGGAGTTTCGACTATGCAGGGCTACCTCACAGAGGAGTGATCGGAAAAGGACCCGGAGAAGTGAGAGTTTGTGACTCTTATGTTCATTTGCATCATCCTCCTAGAGGTGACTACAAGTTAGTCAATGACACCTTCACGATGAACATCACTAGGATATTGCAAGGTGGGATTCATAATCGATTATCTCTGGATGCACAAGAACTTGTGAAGAAGTATGGTGCATGGTTCATCTAGTTTCAAAAGTTTACATATATCAGAATTCATGGGTGTCCTTCACCTCCCTACATGTTGCCGAGGTATCTGACAGACAGGATAGTGCTACTTGAGGTGACCAGACAGTTGGCAGCTTATGCAAAGGCATTCAGACACAAGCATGGAAATGGAGTTCCCGTGCCCATCATATTGGGGAATTCAGTTGAGGTATGTCCTAATACTCAAGCCTCGGAAGATGCGGAGAAGGAATTGGCTTTATATTCATTCACATTCTTTGCCTCGAGGGAGAATTTCGATCCTCATGGTTATATGGAGGAGACAATTGGTAAGAGGTACAAACACGAATTTCAGGTAGAGGACTTTTGGATGAATCTCTCAAGTGATTTAGAAGTGAAAAGAAAGATGCATTCCAGATTACCTTTAGATTTCATCAGGAAATGCAAAGTTTATAGGGTAGCTGATCAAGCACAGGATAGCGGGAGACATCTCCAGTCATCTTATGACAGAGAAGACAAAGCAGTGAAGATAGATTGGAATGAACCTGAGGTTTTGGACTTGAGAGCTTTGATGACTCCAGTTTTGTCATGTACTCGCAGATGGGTGGATGTACAATATCAAAAGTTAAGAGAGCAGAACATACCAATGACTTTTACTTTGGAGGAAAGACCAGAAGAAGGAGGAGCGAGCGCAAGTGAAGACAATTCTCATCCCAGAGGTGCAAAGAGGAAAGAAAGACCTGAGAAAAGAGAACCCTCCAAGAAGAAGCAAGAGGCCAATCGAGATCGCCCATCAGGCACATCTTCTCGACATGGAAAGAAGGCAAGTCAAGCTGAAGGTCAAGAGAAGATGGTACCCGAGATTGATGAATCTATGGAATCCATGGTACAAAATGATAAACTAGAGAAGGGACAAGCACCTCAGCATTCATCAAGTCAACCGCTACAAATTGATGAGCTATAGGAGGGTCAGGAAAATGTTGATGAGGCGACATCTCCTCTCCGAGAAGATGAACCGTTACCTAAGGAAATTCAAGTTAGAGAGACAAGATCCGCCATTCCGGATTGGTTAAAAGAGAGACTGACAAGGGTGATTGTGATTGAAGATGAAGAAGATGTGATTGACTTAGAGAGTCTTATAGGAAATTCTCAAGAGGTAACGGAGAAGAAGAAGGCCACCAAGATGTCCAAGGTGATCAGAGATGAGACAGGATCCAGGAAATTGCAGATAGCTACACCAGTAGTGGACAAGTATGAAGGTGAAATCCTTGCAGATGAATATGATGTAGAAACATTTGAGCTTGGTCCACTCACTACTAAACAGGCACTGGATGAGGCAACCGATTCATTTGAAGCACTTAAAGACAAACTTAAAGAAGAAATAGAAAAGAATAGAAAGCTTGAGAGAGAAGTCGGTGCTTGGAGAGGCTACTCTAGTCATCTCAATTAGCCCTTGAGACGTCAGGATCCAACAATATCTCCTGTGCAAGCACTTCCCCTTGAATCAGTTGGCA